>NC_064628.1:400663562-400966592 GCF_023864275.1 Schistocerca cancellata
CCTAACACACACACACACACACACACACACACACACACATACACACACACACAGCCGGCACTGCAACCCCAACTGGCAGGTCTGGACTGGTCTCCCGATGTGTTCCAACTGACAGGCAGCCAAAACTTGTTATCCAGACTCCCTTATGACAGACAACAACAGGGAAGTAATAGCAGTGGAGCAAAGATACTACAAGAGGGGATATATCAATATGCGCTTTAACACCACTCACAGTCAGGCAAAGCAGCAACTCAGTGACAGTAATAATTTAAATTAAGATAGTGAGGTGGAAGTATGTTAAAAACAGGATGTAAAATACATAATGGTGGGAACACGTGACACGCAAGGCTCAACATCCCTTCCACTGCAATCTCTCTGCTGTTATGAACAATTTATAAAATGCAGTAAAGAAATAAGGACACATTCCTCTGCTATTGTCCATTGATGCAGCATGCATTAAACGTCTGTTGGTGTTGTTCCTGTAAATTGTATTCACAATTCTGGGTAAGTGCACACCATACATTTGATGGAACCAGTTTGTATTTTGGTAAGGTTGTGACAAGCTTTTACATTGCTGTTTTTATCTTTGTACTTACCAACGTGTGTGGGCTTATACAAATCTGCATGCAGTTGAAAAAGCAAGACATCAGGTGCCGATTTTCAATTGTGTTCATGTTTTTTAACAACCTATATGTTCCTTCCACTTTTCAGCATTCCCTATTTTGCTAATTGTGGACTTGCCACCTGGGCACTCAACATTCACACAGGAGTTTCACTTTTTTTCTGAATGTCTCTTTAGTTTTGCTGCAACAGACATCCATCTTTCCCACAGTCATGCACGTGTGGGAGCAGTCACTGCAAGAGTAAAGTGCAGTGTAAGCTATTTTTTTATTGTCTGTGATAGACTCAGTTGATTGTTCTGTTATTTTTTTGATTTTACTGTTGTTCCTTCATTGTTGGTATCTTTTGTTACTTTTGACCATGTGTGTCTAAGATTGTTAATAAAGTTTATGGTAATCCTGATGTGTGGAAATAATTTTGGTCATGACATATGAGTAGTCAGTGTCCCTATAAAGAGGTGATACCACAAACAATCAGTGATAAGTGAACAGACATGTAGAGCTAAGCAATATCGTCGGGCCACTCAAGATGTGCATGCACGTGAAAATGCAATTAGTAGACCTCTGAGTAGGTTTACAGAGACAGACTGAGGAGCTACAGTTGGCAATTGAGGAACAGCAGAGTTCCAAGGTGAGCCTGAATACAACAGTCAGCAGCAGATGTGCAACAACAAGAAAACTGCAAAAGAAGCTGCAGAAACTGAAGTTCCTGTCCGACAAACCAGAACTTTGCTTTGTGGTGCCAGAGCTAGCATTTGAGTTGAATGAGAGAGCCAATCAATGCATGAGATAAGCAGCAGCAGTGAACACATTAGACACCAGGGCGGCTGCTGTGGGTGTGGACATCGTACTTAGGCCCCTGGCAGACCAGCAGTATAAATGCTGAAAATGTTGTTGACCAGCAGGATGTCTAAACTGCTAGATCAATGTGTACAGCATGTAGTGAAGATCGAACAAATGGGAGACAGGACACCCTCTGAATATTGGTGGCACAAACGGGGCACCGTCTGGAAATCAGAGCTACTGACACAATGCTGCAGCACATATGGCTAGTGCAACTGCTAGGGGTAGTCAATGCAGCAATAGTTATCTGTGATAAAGATGATGCCCAAGTGTTGATAACATTGACAGACAAAGTTTATGCAATCCTGGATGGAACAAGTACAACAAAAAAGACAATAGTCATGGACACTTGTGCATGGCAAGTGACTGCAGCAATACGGGAGGGCCAGTAGTTGGATATTACTAAAGACTCACTGATCTTACAGTGTAAGCTGATATGCTATAGAGGCAGGTGTCAGTGTTATCACAAAACAAGAAGAATCTACCCGGGTGAGGAAAAAGAAACAACAGAGCTGTCGGAAATAGCCAACCGGAACAGATTTCTTGGTATCACTGGTGATTTGGCAAAAGAGCTGCAAGATGCACCAAACCATGTGCATATCCAGATGGTGACAGTAGCAAGCAGTAAGTGTGGCCTGCGATGAAAATCAACAGGAGTGCCATCAGCAGAGAGGCGTGCATGATGAGAAAACTGGCATGGTGAGTAATTGTTAAGCTCACTGACTCTGTCACACAGGTTATACACTAAAGACATAAGGTCAGGACACTACTACCTCAATGAATCAAGATCATAAATTAGTGGCCTGCCCATCAGAGTTGGTAGAATTGCAACCATAACCCTACAAATCTACCTCAAGGTAGCAAATAAGTCACCAATAGTGACATGACATATGGAAAGAATAAAACGAAGGTAGACTTAGGATTTCAGCAGAGTTAACTTTGGACTGTTTTGCTAGCAAAGTTGGCAGATGCCATACTGGAAGATGATTTCTTGTATCAGTTGGGAAACGAAGTACATACCAGCACCACACAAATTAGGAAAGCTGGAGAAGTTGTCACAGGTATGTCAGGATGAAAAACAAATCAGACCCCAAGCTACACACTCAGTTTGGTGGTAACTGGCAAGAGTGGCAGCAACATGGCACATATGCCAAAGGTGTCACACAAAACAGTGTACTATGTTAGGATGACTTTCAATCAACCTGTCTTGCATCAACCATGGAGGTTAGACCCATATCGTTTCATAACAGTAAAGGAAGAATTTGAGGTTTGTTGAAAACTGGTATGCTACATAGATCTGATAGTCCATGAGCATCATCACTACACATGGTAAAAGAGAAAGATGGCAACTGGAGGCTCTATGGTGACCAAGTGTTAAATACCTGTATGATGCCAGAATGCTACCCAGTACTCCACATCAGAGATTTTACCAATGTTCTGGCAGGAGCGACAATATTTAGCATACTTGACTGCAAGAACGCATACCATCAGATACCATTCGCAAAAAAGGATATGCCAAAGACAGCAGTTACAACATCTTTTGGTTTGTTTGAGTATGTGCAAATGCCGTTCAGTTTGAAAAATGCAGTGCAGGCATGGTAGTGGTTTATTGACGAGATGCTAAAGGGATTGCAGTGTTGTTTCATGTATTTGGATGATATATTGGTGTTCTCAAAGTCAGAAGAGCTGCAAGAAGAGCACCTCAAGGCCATTTTTGAGCACATCAGCAAATATGGTGAGGTAATCAATGAGGCAAAGTATGTGTTTCAACAACAGCAGGTGACATTCTTGGGCCACACAGTGTCGACAGCCAGGATATGCATCCTGAAGGATAAAATAGCCATATTTAAAGATATATCTTGACCAACTGATTACCACAAACTCAGAAGGTTTTTAGAAGTGGCAAACTTCTACCAATAACATCTCCCAGGGGTGGATGAAGTGCAGGCGTCATTGACAGCAGCACTAGAGAGGAATGAACACAAGTGTCTGACAGTCACTGCAGTGTACACCAGAAATGCAGAAGCCATTCAACCAAGTGAAGACAAACCTAAAGAAGGTGGTTATATTGGTGTACCCAGTACCACAAGCATCATTAGCTATAATGGTTGATGGCAGTCAAAAAGCGATGAGAGCAGCCCTCCACCAAAATGTTGACAAGCAGTGGCAACCCTTGGGTATTTTTTTACACAAGTTCACAATGATGCAGAAAAAAATGGAGTGCCTATGACAGGGAACTGCTGTTGATGTAGTACAAAACAGTGAGCTGTTTCCATCCATACATGGATAGAAGCCAGGATGTTCACAGTTTATTCTGACTAAAAACCCACCAAGCTCACATTCAACAAGCTAAAAGACACTGCTCTGCATGACAGTACTGACAATCAGAACTCATCAGCCAGTTCACGATGGATTTGCATCATATTAAGGGAGCAGAAAACATTGTCACCAATTTCTGGTCAAGGATAGAAGCCATCGCTCAGAAGATCGATTATGATCAGCCGCCAGCGGCTGAAACCACAGACCCTCAACTACAGGAGTATTGGCAGTGTATTGCTTCTGGATTGCAACTTTGCAAGTTTGGCCAGTAGGAATGAGGGTTAGCATTTGATGCGACATGTCACAAGATAAGCCTAGACCTTTCATTCCCAAGGAAGTATGGGAGGCAATTTTTGACATCATCTACAGACTAGCCCACATGTGCTAAGACAATTGTGAAACTTCCGATGGGCCAGTTTGTCTGACAAAGCATTGAAAACGATTGCCATAGGTGGGCAAAGACGTGCCAGAAATGTAAGGTCAGCTAGCATGTCCACACGTCAGTGGAAGAATTCCCACCAACTATGGATTGGTTTGTGCATGTCCACCTGGACAGCTTGGTACCTTTGGTGTCATCAAAAGAGTACTATTATTTACTGACTACTGTGGCAGTATACACAATGGGCGGGAACAGTGCCACTGGCAGACATATCGACAGAGACAGTGACATGGGTATTTTTATCGACATGGATTGTGCAATTCAACTGTCTCTTGCATGTCACCACAGACCGAGGCCATCAGTTTGAATCTACATTGTTCCTGGAGATGGCATCACTGCATGATTGCCTACCACCTGGCAAGCACTGGTATGGTGGAGCATTGGCACAGGGCACTGAAATCTGCATTGATATGCCAAACAGAGAGTTGGACATATGCATTGCCATTAGTGTTACTGGGCCTGGGGACCTCTTGTAAACCAGATTTATAAGCATCTACAGCAAAGTTGGCTTACAGGGAGGCCTTGCACCTGTCTGCAGATTTCTTCACATCACCAACACTGTCAGAGATGGAGCAAATGGCAAATGTCCTAAGCAGGTAGAAAAACATAAACTATGTGGTTCCTGGCGCCCTCCATCAGTAATGCTGGAATTCAACATGGTGTTGGCTCACCCTTAGCCTTGACGACAGCTTCCACTCTCACAGGCATATGTTCAGTCAGGTGCTGGAAGGTTTCTTGGGGAATGGCAGCCCATTCTTCACAGAGCGCTGCACTGAGGAGAGGTATCGATGTCGGTCGGTGAGGGCTGGCATGAAGTCGGGGTTCCAAAACATCCCAAAAGTGTTCTATAGGATTCAGGTCAGGACTCTGTGCAGGCCAGTCCATTACAGGGATGTTATTGTTGTGTAACAACTCTGCCACAGACAGTGCATTATGAACAGGTGCTCGATCGCGTTGAAAGATGCAGTTACCATCCCCGAATTGCTCTTCAACAGTGGGAAGCAAGAAGGTGCTTAAAACGTCAATGTAGGCCTGTGCTGTGATAGTGCCACACAAAACAACAAGGGGTGCAAACCCCATCCGTGACAAACACGACCACACCATAACACCACTGACTCCGAATTTTACTGTTGGCACTACACTCGCTGGCAGAAGATGTTCACCGGGCATTTGCCATACCCACACCCTGCCGTCAGACCACCATACTGTGTACCATGATTCATCACTCCACACAATGTTTTTCCACTGTTCAATCATCCAATGTTTATGCTCCTTACACCAAGCGACATGTCATTTGGCATTTGCCAGCCTGATGTGTGGCTTATGAGCAGTCACTCGACCATGAAATCCAAGTTTTCTTACCTCCCACCTAACTCTCATAGTACTTGCAGTGGATACTGATGCAGTTTGGAATTCCTGTGTGATGGTCTGGAAAGATGTCTGCCTATTACACATCATGATCATCTTCAATTGTCAGTGGTCTCTGTCAGTAAAGAGACGAGATCAGCCTGTATGCTCTTGTGCTGTGTGTGTCCCTTCACATTTGCACTTCACTATCACACCAGAAACAGAGGACCTTGGGATGTTTAGGAGTGTGGAAGTCTCGCGTACAAACATATGACACAGGTGACACCCAATCACCTGACCACATTCAAAGTACGTGAGATCCACAGAGCACCCCATTCTGCTCTCTCATGATGTCTAATGACTACTGAGGTCATAGCATATGACACAGGTGACACCCAATCACCTGACCACATTCAAAGTACGTGAGATCCACAGAGCACCCCATTCTGCTCTCTCATGATGTCTAATGACTACTGAGGTCATTGATATGGAGTACCTGGCAGGTCACAGCACAATGCACCTAATATGAAAAATGTATGTTTTTGGGGGTGTCCAGATACTTTTGATCACACAGTGTATAGCCAAGCTCTGCTCAGCACTGGGCTCATGTCACGGTGAAGGCAGCCCACTCATACACAAAAAACTTAATTCCTGCTGCTACATGTAGTTAAGGATGGAGGCAGTATGACCACCACTGCAACTGCTATACTTTGGGCCTTATAAGGTGTTAACAAGAGGTGGGCATATGATTCAGATAGTGTGCAATGAAAAACGACAAATAGTCTCCTTAGATAGGGTGAAACCATCACACATGCTAACACTAGACAGGGAAACAGAGCACGGACAACAGAAAGGAAGAGCACCTGCATCACAGGAAATGCAGGAAGAGGAAAGAAGCATGTCAGTAGTCATGCATCATGCAGGGCAGGAAAATGTGTACCATACAAACACCCTTATGTCCCCGCAGCTTCATCGTGTGGAGTAGTCGCCACCAGTCACGTGCAAGTTGCTTTTTATTCCCTGGCTGGGACAGACCCAGTTGACCGTTCTGTTATACCTTAGATTTTATTGTTATTTCTTGATTGTTTGTATCTTGTGTTACTTTTGAAAGTTTGTGCCTACAATCACCGATAAAGTTTATAGCAATCCTGATGCATGGAAACTATTTTGGATGTGACACATGAGTAGCCAGGGTACATGTACATGCTTCTACAGCCTTGCATTTACCATCTAATCATTCCATGGCATAATCTTCTGCGACATTGTAACTAAGGTGGAAAAAGTATTTATGTTACAGAAGTGTTCAGTATGAACATTGTGTAAAGTTGATAATCAAAGTTGTTGCAGAAGCCTCTTCAGAGAGCTAGGGGCTCTTGCACTTACATATACTTCCTAATGGGACTCTAAATAGAAGATCAAACATGAGTAGTAGTATACACAAAGAAGATTGCTTACAAATCACTCGTGTGACCAGTACCAGAATGTAGCTCAAATGTGTGGACCCACACCAAACCAGACTAAAAGGGGATATTGAATATATACAGAGAAGGGCAGCACAAATGGTCACAGGTTTGTTTGATCCATAGAAGAGTGTCACAGAGATACTGAAGGACCTGAACTGGAAGACTCTTGAAGGTAGATGTAAACTATCCCAAGAAAGTATACTAATAAAGTTTTAAGAATGGCTTTAAATGATGACGTTAGGAATATACTAATACTTCCTCCGTACACTCATATAGGGATTGTGAAGATAAGATTAGTATAATTACTGCAACACAGAGGGAGACCAAGAGATGAATACACCAAACAGATACAGAAGGATGTAGGTTGCAGTAGGTACTGGGAGATGAAGAAGCTTGCACAGGCTGGAGTAGCATGGAGAGCTGCATCAGACCAGTCTCAGGACTGAAGACCACAACAACAACAACAAATAGATACAACTTCCTTTTCACTGACCAGTTTGGTTTCAAATCACAGAAAGGCAGTGAATCGGCAACAATATATCTTACAAAACATGTCTTACAAGCATTGAATAAAGGAACTATACAAGAGGTATGTTTCTTGATCTAATGCACTTCCTAGTGTAATACCACATTTTGAAAGTAAATTAAAAGAATACCTTCTGAAACACTCTCTTTACTCTCATGATGAGTTCTTTGATATAAGCACTTCTATACTGTATGTCAGATATGACACATTGACTTGTTATATTTGCTGTTACCACTTTATAACTGAACATGATGATCTACGTCAGAATAACAACATACTTGACTTCTAGAAAAGTTATAACTTAATATGAAATAATTGTAATTTATTGTCATATTGTTTTAGGAAGAGCCTAAGCCTGTAAATGTTAACATATTTTACTCCTTTACACAAATTGTAATTTGCAACTATTAGCATCTGTAAGTAGGCTACTGTTCTAATGTCTAATTATGACTCATTCCACATCCATACAATTTTCTTGTATACTGGATCTACAGAACACAAAGAAACAAATAAATAAAATAAAAACAACTAAAGCATTCAACACAGTTGACCACAGAATACTACTAAATAAGCTAGATGAACTGGTAATAAGGGGATGGAGGTGAAAAAGTGGTTCCAGTCATAGCGAGAAAACAGAGTGCAGTTGACTGAAATTATATATATTTCAAGTAGCTCTAAATATATTGAAAAACACACTTCTTAGCCTAAATATATAAATAAAGGCATACTGTAGGGTAATAATAATAATAACAGTAATTTTATTGTCATTCGGCCATTACAGCAAATAGACAACATCAGGCATACAATACAATATAACTGTTAATTCAAAGAAACCAAGAGGCATGTCATTAATACTACAAAATTATATTACATATGAAATAATCATTTATGCCATAGAAGGGGTGAGCAACTAGACATTCATACAGTTTTTGTTTGAATTCTTGTTCAGGTAGTTCTTGTACATATTGTGGAAGCTTATTAAATAATTTGTGCCCTATCAGTTCACAGCTGTTAAATGACTTTGACAGTCTGTGGTAAGGAGTATAAATGCATCTGCTCCTTCTTGTGTTATAGAAATGTATATTTTCTCTACGTTTTGCTTCCGGTAACTTCTTTTTTGTGTGGAGTAAAACATAGTAAATACACAGGGTGTCCCATGTATCTTGACCACCCTAAATAACTGTTTGTCCAGATGCAAATTACTAACTGTTTCAAGCAAATGTTCTTTAGCCATCAGGAGGACATCAATCAGCACAATTACCTTCATTGTAGCTTTGTTTTTCACAAAGATATGAACAGCAGTATGACTTTTTTAAATGGCACCCTGTATCTTTCATTCAGTAATCCATTTCCTCTCCTAAAGACCTATTCAAAAATGTATCACAGTGTACCATTCACTGAAACACAAAGTTATTAATTACATAACACAACATTGATTTTGAGCCCAGGATCACAAACTAGTCCACTTGCTGGCATTGTCGGAAAACAAATGAAAACCAAGTAAAAACATAACACAAAATTGACCCTGACTCTCCTGTACCATTGCCCAGGAGTAGAACATTCGAAGGTGCTCAAAGTGGTGATCCTGGACACTGATATACTGGTGCACTCGTTGAAGGAAAGAATTATTTACTGCTTCCGGTGTTGCCTGCTGAAGAGAATTACAAGCAAGCACGATACATTCCTGCAAGTCTTCTGGAGTTGTTGGAATATCATGATAGACAACATCTTTAATGCTCCCCAAAGAAAAAAGTCCAGAGGATTTAAATCAGGAGACCTAGCAGGCCAAGTAACTGTTACTCCTTGACCAATCCATCTGGCAGGATACCTTTGGTTCAGAACACAACATGCATGCAAGGCATTATGTGCTAGACATCCATCATGTTGATACCACAAAAGCATTCTGGTTCTTAGCGGCACTTCATCCAGAAGAGGAGGAAGAATTCGTCTGAGGAAGTTGGCATAAACTGTGCTGTTTAGACTACCATTGATGAAATAAGGGCCAATAATTGTAGTACAAGCATCCCACTCCAGACGTTGACTCTCTATTGATGCTAATGTATAAGCTATCGTGGGTTGCCGCAGGATCAATAATGTATGTCCCTTGTATTTACCTGTCCTTTGTTTCAGAAGGAACATTCATCGGCAAATAGAACATTGGAGAAGAAGTTCGGGTTGGCGAGGATTTGCTGCTGTGCCCACTGACATAACTGTAAATGATTCTGGAAATCATTCCCATGCAATTCTTGATGGAGGTGTACATGTAAGGATGGAACTGGTGACATGTAAGAATACGATGTACACTGGTTTTAGGAATGCCATTCTCGTATTCAAGCTGTCATGTGCTCACATGTGGATCCATAGCAATGGAAGCTAGAACAGTAACTTCGGCAGCTTCATCTGTGCAAGTGCTATGACGATTGCATTGTCGTGGGTTGAAACTTCCCGTTTCCTGAAGTGTCGCAACAAGATGAGAAAACATCCATCGGGAAGGTAGGTTCTTGCCAGGATATCACTCTCTGTACAGTTCCACTGCCTGCGTAGCATTTCACCTACCTTCAACAACAACAACAACAATAAAAGAAACATTATGTCAATGCAGTTTGTAGGAAGGACAGCCTTTACTGTATGCCTGCTCTACACAACAGTATTTAAACGGACTAAACTAACTGTATTAAATGTACTCGTACATAAGAAAACTGTATTGCAATTACTGTTCTGCTAACTTACATTCCCCATAGATGAGTAGGATTTCTACCTTCTCTTCGTTGGTGTACATTCTACTCACACAACTCTTCAACTGACGATGGCTGACGGAATGGTGGGTGTGCATTCTACTTATGTTTACATTTGTCCTCTGTCAATTGCAGCATGTGGATGTGTTCCAGTGCCCCCAGTACAGGCACTAAACACTGGGAGTGTCAACATCAATGTTGTGTTATGTAATTAATAACGTGTTTCAGTGAATGTTACACTGTGATACATTTTTAAATAGGTCTTTAGGAGAGGAAATGAATTACCGAATTAAAAAGTACAGGATGCCATTTTAAAAAGTCATACCGCTGTTCATAATTTTGTAAAAAACAAAGCTACAATGAAGGCAGTCATGCTGGTTGCTGTCCCCCTGATGGCTCAAGAACATTTGCTTGAAACATTTTGCAATTCGCATCTGGACACACAGTTATTTAGGGTGGTCAAGATAAATGGGACACCATGTATAGGTTTATTACAATCATGATTTTTTGTTCACAGAACAATGGTTTGAAGTGCGCTTTATATGGAGAACCAGTAATTATCCTAATGGTTATCTTTTGTAGTATTAGGATGTCACAACTTGTACTCGAGTTCCCCCATAAAATAATACGATATGTTAGGATGCTTTGGAAAAATGCAAAATACGACATTCTAACATAATTTTGAGGTACACAGTCCATAAATCGCCATAGCAAACACATCAGTCTAAACTATTTACCACTAACATATTGTACGTGTTGACCCCAGGATAATTTTTTATCTATATATATCCATGGAGTATATGGAAGGTCTATACAAGGGTGATATTCTTAAGCAAAATATTATGGAGAGGGAAAAGGATGTAGATGAAGATGAAATGGGAGATATGATACTGCGTGAAGAGTTTGACAGAGCACTGAAAGACCTGAGTCGAAACAAGGCCCCGGGAGTAGACAACATTCCGTTAGAACTACTGACAGCCTTGGGAGAGCCAGTCCTGACAAAACTCTACCATCTGGTGAGCAAGATGTATGAGACAGGCAAAATACCCTCAGATTTCAAGAAGAATATAATAATTCCAATCCCAAAGAAATAAGGTGTTGACAGATGTGAAAATTACCAAACTATTAGTTTAATAAGCCACTGCTGCAAAATACTAACATGAATTCTTTACAGACAAATGGAAAAACTGATAGAAGCCGACCTCGGGGAAGATCAATTTGGATTCCTTAGAAATGTTGGAACACATGAGGCAATACTGACCCTATGACTTATCTTAGAAAATAAATTAAGGAAAGGTAAACCTAAGTTTCTAGCATTTGTGGACTTAGAGAAAGCTTTTGACAATGTTGACTGGAATACTCTCTTTCAAATTATGAAGGTGGCAGGGGTAACAAAAGGGAGCAAAAGGCAATTTACAATTTGTACAGAAACCAGATGGCAGTTATAAGAGTCGAGGGGCATGAAAGGGAAGCAGTGGTTGGAAAGGGAGTGAGACAGGGTTGTAGCCTCTCCCCGATGTTATTCAATCTGTATATTGAGCAAGCAGTAAATGAAACAAAAGAAAAATTTGGAGTAGGAATTAAAATCCACAGAGAAGAAATAAAGACTTTGAGGTTCGCCAATGACATTGTAATTCTGTCAGAGACAGCAAAGGACCTGGAAGAGCAGCTGAATGGAATGGATATGGTCTTGAAAGGAGGATATAAGATGAACATCAACAAAAGAATAATGGAATGTTGTCGAATTAAATTGGGTGATGCTGCAGGAATTAGATTAGGAAATGAGACGCTTAAAGTAGTAAATGAGTATTGCTATTTGGGGAGCAAAATAACTGATGATGGTCGAAGTAGAGAGGATATAAAATGTAGACTGGCAATGGCAAGGAAAGCATTTCTGAGGAAGAGAAATTTGTTAACATCAAGAATAGATTTAAGTGTCAGGAAGTCATTTCTGAAAGTATTTGTATGGAGTGTAGCCATGTATGGAAGTGAAACATGGACGATAAATAGTTTAGACAAGAAGAGAATAGAAGCTTTCGAAATGTGGTGCTACAGAAGAATGCTGAAGATTAGATGGGTAGATCACATAACTAATGAGGAGGTATTGAATAGAATTGGAGAGAAGAGAAATTTGTGGCCAAACTTGTCTAGAAGAAGGGATCGGTTGGTAGGGCATCTTCTGAGGCATCAAGGGATCACCAATTTAGTATTGGAGGGCAGCGTGGAGGGTAAAAATCGCAGAGGGAGACCAAGAGATGAATACACTAAGCAGATTCAGAAGGATGTAGGTTGCAATAGGTACTGGGAGATGAAGAACCTTGCACAGGATAGAGTAGCATGGAGAGCTGCATCAAACCAGTCTCTGGACTGAAGACCACAGAACAACAACAATACCCCTAATAATTTAACACAACTAGGATCATCTGATGGAGGCTTGTTTTTTATACTAAAAACCATCTGCTGCATTTTGTTATCATTCAGTAGAAAGCCATTTGCTTTAAACCAATAGGATGTTTGAGACATTGTCTCTGAAACACAAGCTTCGAGGCTATTGAAATCATTACTACAATGAAGGAAAGATGTATCATCTGCATATAGTACTGTCTTGGACTTATTGAATTATGGCAGACCATTAATCATTATTAGGAACATAAAAGGCCCCAGTACAGATCCCTGTGTTACACCTGTTTCAGCTATTTCAGTATTGGAATCTTCTTTACCTACACAAACAGCTTGCTTGCGATTCTGTAGATATGATTTTAATAGTTTAAGGCTGTTGCCTCCAATGCCATAGTACTCCGTTTTTTCAATGAGTATTTTATGCTCTACACAGTGAAAAGCCTTAATTAGATCACAAAAGTTGACTTGAGCAAATCCTTTATCCTCAAACACTCGATGTATATGTTTGACTACTGAGTCTATAGCATCAACAGCTAAAAAGTTTTTCCTAAAACCATACTGTGATTCGTTAATTATTCCTGCATTTTCAAAGAACACAGATAACTGTTGGTATGTTACACATTCAAACACTCTAGAGAGAGCTGGGACTATGGAAACTGGTCTGTAACTTGAAGGTGAGTCAATATCTCTTTTTTTGTATATTAGGACTACCCTAGACACCTTTAGTTCATCAGGGAAATATCCCTCAGATAGACACCTTTAGTTCATCAGGGAAATATCCCTCAGATATACACTTATTTATGCAGCATGTTAAAGGATACACAATGCAATCTATCACTTTTTTTAGAATGTTACAAGAAATGTCATATTTGTCTACTCTCTCAGATGATTTCAGATGTTTAACTATTTTTAGGACGAGACTAGGTGGGACCTCAGAGAAGGTAAACATGCTTGTATTTACTAGGGGTTTACAGAAATTTTTTGAAATAATCTCAGATGAGCTACTGACAGGTTTGGTGATAGCATTTTCTTCTTATTGTACTGATTTAATAAAGAAATCATTGAATTTCGGAGGGCATATACTGAGGTTTTTATTTCTTTCATCTTTAGTAACACTGTTTATTAATTTCCATGCAGTTTTGCATTATTCATGGAATTCTCAATACTGCTAAAGCTGTGTGCTCTTTTGGCTTCCACAATGGCTTTTTTGTAATTATTCCTACATTGAACATAGGCTGATCTGGCATGGTTGGTCTTCAGATTTTTATGTATACTGTGCAACAACATAACTTGGTTTTTCAGATTTGTAGTTGTGCAGTATACCATAGGTTTTGTTTGTTTATACCCTTGCCTTTGGAGCCTTTGTCAATTATTTTGCATTTCTTTATTAGAATGCAGTCATTAAATTGTGTCAAAAATGCTTGGAAATACCTTTCAAATATTAGTTTAGCTGACAGATCTTTACATAGACTATAATTTGTGTCACCAGACCATTGGCGAAACTGGTCTCTGTTAGTAGAGATTTACAAAATCTGTCAATTTTATCATTTCTGGCCGATCTAGTGATTATAATTTTTGTAACAGACTTATCAATGTTACTCTTATCAGTACAGAACCTACTAATGTATTTTAATGATACAGAATCATGATATGAGAATGGGAATACTGTCACATCACATTATTCTTCTGTAGTATTGAAAATGACAAAGGTATTGTCAACATGCTTCATCTCTTCTGGGTCTATTATTGATAAAGGACCGATTGTACTGTCTTAGAAGATTTTTGAACTCAGCGACATTATGTTTGGCTGTTGTTACATCAGAATCTGCATTCAAATCTCCACCTATTACAAAGTCATAATGTAACCATTTTGTCTTTCTAAATGCATGTAACAGCATGTCCAGTTTTTTTCTAAAAATACACTAATGTTACCCTTAGGTGATCTGTATAAGGCTATTATTACTTGTCACTAACTATACCAGTGGCTTCAAAATTCTGTTTATCACACAAATAGTCTAGATCCAACCTATTAATGAAGTGGCTGGTTAGTATCAATGCCACACCACCCCTTTTATGCCTTTTTCTGGAGCAACCATTTGCTATTTTACATTTATCTAATTTGATAGCTGTAAGTTTACTCTGTGTTGCCCAGTGTTCACTCAGACAAAAAATATCAAATTTGTTCTCTAGTCCAAAATTATTTACAATAAATTCTTTGTCTTTTACTCCTTGAATATTCAGGTAGCAAATTTTAAGATCAGAATTGTTATTGTCGTTACAATGAAGAGTTTGGTTAGGAGCTATAATATCTTTTACACTAACTATTTTATGGGCTTCTTTGTCTTGCTGTGTTCCACTAAAAAATTATGTAGACAGAGAGGAGGCACTGTTTTCCACTTACCCACAACAGTTCATACTGCTTCTTCTGCTGTAGTTCTCTTCCCTCGTTTTGGCGGGAATGTACGTATTGTTGCTGCTGTGGTTCGTGGAGGTGCTTCTATAGCTGATACATTTTCTGCTACTGCTTCTGATGACACCAATGGTAACAATGATGGTTCCCATTTTGATGCTGATGTAGGCCTAATTTCTTCTAGAGTTGTAGCCACGGTTGTTTCTTCCTCATGTGCTGTTGGTGCATTCTCCATTTGTTTTGTCATTGGCAATGAACCTATTGCAGGTAGTGCAAGTTTTTCGTGCATGTCTACCCTTACCGCTTTTATTGCTTGGAGAATTCCTTTGGCCAGCACTTTCTTGTCTAGCTGATTTTTATGCAGTCCAGGTCTTGTAAAATGACTCTGACAGAGCTCTCATAGAGGCTGGTTGCCTCAGTGAAGGTTGTGTGCACAAAACTGCTGCAGACCTTTCTGAGTTTTCGGTCTGTTGCAATGATTTCACTTTTTACACACGAGTTTTCAATTAAGTCATGTCAGTGAGAAATGCTTACAACACAGACTTTCGCTTGTGACATTTTTCCTAGTGCTTCTTTCAGTGCATTTACAACATGGCTACTCTCATTTTTACACACATTGTTATCTCCCCCATTTACGACACAGTTCACACCACCTTTTACTTCAATTTCACAGTTTTTCAGCACTTTTCGTAAGGGAGCTCCAGGTTTTGTAATTCCAGTGACTTTATACTCTGATTGGATATCATACATGATTGTAGCTAGTCCCTTACCATGACTCGTTGATAAAATGTAAATTTCTTCTTTTTCCTTCACTGTTTGTTTTTCTGTCTTCCATTCCATATTGAAATGTATTGTGTTAACACCATGTTTATGTTTAACAGGACATAATGGTAACAAGTTGCCACAGGCACTTTTTTTTTTTTAGTGTGCCAAGTCCAGTAATGTTCCTAATTTACATTAATGATTTCCCACAAAGTGTTGTTTGCAGATGACTTTAACATACTGATTACTGACAAGTCACAAGAAGCACTAAGAGAGAAAGCTGAAGAAACACTGATCAGCGCACATATGAGTGGGCAATAAACAATAGAGTGCACTTACCATAAAGAAAATGAGCACTACAAACTCTACGGAGGGAGGGGGGGCGGGGGAGTGGGGGGGGGGATACGTGTACACTCACACACACACACACACACACACACACATATCCATCCACACATACACAGACACAAGCAGACATTTGTAAAGGCAAAGAGTTTGGGCAGAGATTTGTGTATGTGCGGATGGATACGTGTGTGTGTGCGCGAGTGTATACCTGTCCTTTTTTCCCCCAAGGCATGTCTTTCCGCTCCCGGGATTGGAATGACTCCTTACCCTCTCCCTTAAAACCCACATCCTTTTGTCTTTCCCTCTCCTTCCCTCTTTCCTGATGAATGTTTGTGTGTCTATCAACCTGCCAGCGCTTTCATTTGGTAAGTCACATCATTTTTGTTTTTAGATATATTTTTCCCACGTGGAATGTTTCCCTCTATTATATTCATATCTTGTGAATGTGCTTTTCAGAGTGTTATGTACATAAAACAACAACAACAACAACAACAAAACAAAAAACATTGACTAGTACATTAAAAATCGTTTAGTATATGATTATAAAACTGGAAACAGCTATGTGTAACATGCTTTTGGACAAAAAAATGAAGTCACAGCAGAGTATACAGGGCAATGCCATCAAATTATATAATAAATTACCACAATACATAAAAGACGTAGATACTACCTTCTCTTTCAAAACAAATCTAAAAGATTGTTTACAGGAGAAAATTTTTACTTGGTAATATAGTACCTGAATTTTAACAAGTTTCCTAATTTAAGAAGTGCTACAGTACAATAAGTATAGAAATAATAATTAGCTAAGACTGAAAACCAAACATAATTAGATAAAAAGAAAATTAATTGACAATTGCTGAGCAAGAAATTAATTTTAAGCAGTTAATTTATCTATGTTTTGGGTGACAAAATCCATACAATGTAATGTATTTCATGGATTAATAAAGAAATTAATCAATTTGGATGAATTTTGTAATTCACAGACAAAATACTGTAAATGGAAATAATATCCACATAGAATATGCATCCCCCTCTAGAGTTCCGACTGGAGTTTTATAGCCTGGTGGAAAAGTCTATAACGAGCTGTCAGTGGACACCAAGAGTGTAATTAACACCACCAAACATTTAAAAAGGAAGTACAAGAATACTTCTTTAGCGAGTCGTTCTACAATTTATCACAACACTTGGAGTCAAGAACATTAGGTCAGTGGAACTTTTAATATTTGTATGACACAGATATTTACTTTGCCAAACATCTGACAGCAGTCTGTGTAAAATAAATAAATGCTTCTTTTGAAGTATTAGATAAAAACAACAACTGAGTACTACATGGGGAGGAGCGGTGGTTTTTTATAAAGATAGCTGTTTGTATCCTGGCATACACATATAAAGTAATTTAGAAGTAAAAACCCTAATAATCAGTCTGTTGCTATCCATCTTTCCAGAAGTAGCCAGCAGCAATTGCTTCTGCCTGTAAATATACAACCTGACTTGTTCCACATTCCTGAAGGGCCTCCTTTATGATGCGTTTTATGGAGCACAATATGTGAGTGAATTAATAAATGCACAGCACAATTAGGAGAGACAGGAAAACAAACGAGTGAATCAGGGAACATTTTGGGGTAGATACTACAATTATGATCAAATGAAATTGAAACGGTAAAGGATGGGGCTTGTAGCCACAAAAACTAGATCATGTAAGTTCTTTACACGATTCCAGGAGATAGGAAGAGGCCAACATGGTTATCCAATGGGATGTGGGTAGTAGGCACAGCAAAACGTGCAGTAGTAATGTGAAGGTGTTCAGCTGTTAACTGAAATACATGGGAAAGATTAATGGAAGCCTGTATCCAGCAGTAGATGTTAAATGACTGATAATGATGTGATTTGTAAGAATAGATGAACTATTAATCAACAATGAAGTCATCACTCATTGTATACCAGAGACAGCACCTGAGAACCAAAGAACGGAGTGAACTTCAAGGACTAAACATAATAATTTCAAGTAAAAATGTAAAACAGCTGCCTAACATGAAAACTGATCACAGTAATTCACATACAATATACCAGTAAATATCTTCATTTTAGTGATAGCACACATTTAGACACTCACCATTCACCGAGTTTCCATATATCAGCTGGCCCGCCCATTAATAAATCAATGGGGAAAAAAAAGAAACAGAATATTCAATATTCTTGGGTGCTTATATTTTAATAAGAATCTGATATGTAAGTCATGTTACATACATTCCTAAAATCTAGGCCTTCTACTTTTGAATTACAGATAATGGCAAACTTCAGGGATAAAAACACTGAAAAGTTAACTTCCCAATTACTTCATTGAGGAAGAAATTGTTCGTTGCACTGACGCGCACAAGCAGCCTAATATGCAGTGGCCTCTCTAGAAATTCTTGTAGACAGTTCTTTTAATAATTGGGTGTACTGACAACAGCCTCATGGTTCAATTACCTTTATTTGCAGTTTGTTGTCGACAGTCAATCATGATTCAAAAAGTAACATTAATATTTTAAAACACAAATTAGAAGCAGAAATGACTTAAACTGCCCATCACTCAGCCTTAATCGTCTACAGTAAGGACTGAGGTATTCAGCCATTAAAATCTCTGACAACTTAAGCAGTGATATGAAGATATCAGTTTGACAACTTCTGCAACCTGTTACACCTTCTTCTTCTTCTCTCTCTCTCTCTCTGTGTGTGTGTGTGTGTGTGTGTGTGTGTGTGTGTGTGTGTGTGTGTGTGTGTGTGTGTGTGTGTGTGTTTGTTTTTACTCAGTACACAAATAGCAACAACATACTGTGCTACAGTAATTAAGGTAAAAGTTTAATCTCCTGTCAAGAACGACATTATTAAAGATGGATTGCAGTACCATCATCATCAGGCACATACTTCAGTTAGTTAAGTGTATGTGAGATGACTTGAAGACAAGGGAAAAAAGGTAAATGGAAAAACACACTTGGAAATACAATAATATACTTGGGGATTTAATACACATCAACAGATACAACTGTAAATACAAAGTAAGCAACTGAGCAAACCTAAAAATAAGAGGAGAATATACAGTAAATAGTACAACCAATAGCTCCATGAAAAAGCAAACAGTTACTCTGCACTGATACCTCACAATATTATTGCATAACTTCCTTGCCTTGGGCAGATGAGTCCAATCTGTTTCACAAACCTGAATTTTCTCTCTTTCTCACACACACCAAAAATATTAATAATTTAATTGCTACATTTAGGCCATTTAAAGCAAAGAAATACAATCTCACATTAGCTTTCTTTATGGGTATGAGTGTCAATGTGAGACTTGGGCATTTTTCTTCTGATGTAGTCTAACGTATGCTTCATAACTATTTGTTCAAGTACAGAACCTTTCACAAATTCAACTTAAAACTAAATAAATAACAAACAGTCAAACATAACAGGGATGGATCACAGTTTCCTTTGGCCAAATCTGTCCATATGAAAATTCAGCCCTACAGTTCAGCATGTACTCAAATAAGTATTTTTACAACTTCACCTCAGCAAAATATATTTTATGGCAAAAAATTAGAGTTTTTCTAAACTCATTTATTACTGCAATAACAAGTCTTATGTACTGAAACAAGAAATTCAGCAACATGTGGGAATATGTTGGTTAGAACATCTACACACAAAAAAATACAGGAACTGTTCACAAATGTGTACCTTCCACAACATGCGCATTGCAGCTTGGCACTTCTCAGAGAGTATGTTAGGAGAGGAAGAGTGGTTAGTGCCTCAAACTTTTTCCCTCCCATCACCTCTTAAGAAAAGTTACTGTCAAGTATATCATGGCGATTTCTCTTCTTTTTAAAGATAGTATAGTCATATTTTGACTGTGTGTGAGGTTGAAGGGAGTTGGGACAAGTGAGGACAAGGGGAAAGGGATAGAGAGAAATAGAGTACCAAAACACTTCATCACAGCTGTCCAAAAAGGTACTGGCACTATCTTTTCAAATCATAATACATAACAACACAATTATCTGTACAACTCATTCGTTAATTAAGGTATTTATATCACAATTCAAACACAGTTCAGCAACAGAAATTATATTAATACTATTACAATACATTTAACGTCCCAGTAGAAAACTGGTCTTATTACTTCCAGCCAACTTCTTTAAGTAGGCCATTTTAAGTGGCTAATACTAATATTTCTAATATGTATTCCTTGAGGTTTCTTAGGACACACTTCTCTCTGGTCATTCTTCGCAGTCAATTTTTTTTTTAAATTCTATCTAGTCTATCACACTGACTGCCACGAGGTGGCTGGTGGCCACAGTATAGCCTTATGTCTGGCAGTAAAACGGTCATTATTATGTGTGCAGCAATCAAGTGTTAATATTATATTAGTCAACAGCAGGCACTCCTGAAATTTCTCCTGGTGGATTAATTGATAATTAAATAGCCTTAAGAAATAAAACATTGTAAATAAGTTTAAATATACACTGTATTCTCTTATAACAGTTTTTGAGACATAATCCATCTGTGCAGCCTTTAGGTAGTCATTTCACAATATGTCCAAGTACAAATAATAAAATTGTGCAACATATGTGCATGAATATAATTATACACTCAGCACAGCAAAAATATCATCCATACAACAAACTACACACACACTTAATGAAACAATTTTCCCTTATTTCAGTTTTTTCTGGGTCAACAAGTCAGTCAAGCAAAGAAACACATCTCCATCATTTCAATGTTTTCTGAGCAAATGAGTCAGTCAAGCAACATTTCACTGAACTACATTCACCACATTTTCTCCAATGGTACCATCTCTGCAATCATAGTTTACCTACACTTTTTAGTATAATAGCAATCAATACCAATGAATACTTAATGTTTACTTTCTTTTTGATTCTTCTATTTGCTTTTATTTCTATCACTAATCTCATATTCTGCAGTATGTTAGAACATACTGCATCCTAGTCCAGATGCCATACACATTTAACTACACATTTCAATATGCAAATATGAATAGCTGTTACCAGAGTTTGATACTGTTAGTATGTTTCTTGCAATTACCAGTCTCATACCTATTGCATCCAAAATTCCATATTATCTACGTAAAAGGTGCAAAAAATGCAAGGCATGTTCCTAGCAAAATTAAGATTGTAGTGTTAGCTGAAGAGTATTGGAGAATGGAAAGTGGGAGGGGGGTTCATTGAAAATGCGCATAAAAGTAAAGAAACTTTGCTTCATACTTCTTACTCTACATAGCATCATTGTCAGATTACTAAAATGGAGGCTCATTTCTTTAACAACAACAGTAATCATTTCCATAAAAAAAAACAAATAATGCTATAAGCATGAACTCTTAAAAGATCACCTAACGTTTAGCGACACAGAACTGTAAAATGTGTTGCATTTCACTTCCACCACTCTATAAAATGAACATTTAACATAAATCTGAATCACATGTTACCGAAAACATTCTTATGTTATTGATAAAATGGCATGTTTCAGAGTGCCAAAGGACAACCTTCACCCCCCCCCCCTTTTTCCTCTCTTTCCCAAATTACACTTCCTTTCAGAAGCTATGGAAGTTGGATGGAAAATGTGTAGCTGCATCCACATTGACTGGGCTCTTGGCAAAACCATTAAAATTAAGTCCAAACACCAGAATTTCAAATGTGATGGTATTCAGTTTTAATTTCACCAATAAGACACACACAAAAACTATGAACCTTCATCAGTCAACTAATAATTTAAATCCACCCTTCCTACTACATAAAATTGCCTGCAAAGACATAAGTCAATAAACTCTTTAAATGTTAAAACACAATAAAACTAAGGGGCACAATCAACGACTATTTGGTTTTCTTCTTTGCATTTTCTTGCTTTTTGTTGTTCCTTCCGGATTTAAAACAAGGGAGTTTTCTTCCTTTTTGTTAATGGCATTCATCACGATGTACATTTCCCTTGTTCAACAACCTATACAGAACCTAGTTTTCTGTATTATGGAATGTAATTACAAAATCATACTTCAGGTTTTTTCACCCTCTTCAATAGATGTACTGATTGTATGAAATTTTGTGGAAATAAATGTCAACAAAACATTATTTCAGTTAATTTCCCCAGTGAATACATGTTGTACTTATTGGCCAATAATAATGCTTCTATACACAAAACATTAAAAGGTATCGTATTGCATATTTAATCAGTAATCACTGTGAAACTCAAAAAGTTATATCAAAGACTACAACAGCAGACTTCAATAGTCAGGTCATTAAAATGACCCACACATTTAGGACTTATTGAGCCCAAGTTGCACAGAGTTCCAAAATTAAGGCACTATACAATAAAAACACGTTACACTATTCATTAAACACCACAGGCAGTAAATGTATTTGTAAAACATTGATAACTTAAAAGTCACAAGTCTGGATTCAAAATCCAACAGAATCTCACTAAACTAAAATTAATAAATACAATACACCCTAAAATAACATTTAAATATATAGCTGACTCAGCATTAAAAAAAGAAAAGATGTAACATACAAAACCATTATCTGAATATACAGTATTGAAGGACTGACAGCTGCAGATGGCTGCAACTTATTTTACAGAACTTAGGTATACATAGTTTACCTATAAACGGAACATTAATTTCATCAGCTGCCATACTGGGTACTTTATGGTGATTTCAGTGCAACATGTAAGTTCCACTTTATATCTATAGCCATAAAGCAGCTTTAAACAAGATGGGAAATTTACTTATAACACTGCTGCTCCATAAGCTTTCTGAATAGTTTCGGAATCCATCTAGTTCATATGGCACAGAGCTTCACAATTCGCTCCTGATATTATGCATCAAGTACTGCGTTTTAAAACATCAAACATAAAATCAAGGGAGTAGCTACTATTGGATACCAAATATTTTACTCAAAAAATTACTATGGATAAAAGATAAAATCCTTAAAACACATTTGTATATGAAGCATGAGGTGTTCATCCAATGAAATCAATATTCTGAAATTAAAGTACTCTGTCATTACAGTTAACTACAACCAAGTCAGTCTAATTTCACATTAATGTACCAATTCAGAAAATGACTTCACATATGCCTCATGCAACTTGTGCACAAAATCCGGATCGTTCTTTAATAAATAAGTAACTGCTTGCAACAGTTGATTTTTTGTTAAAGGTTCTGGCTTAATAGGAATACTGCAGTCACTAGAGAGCATAGCATTACTACTACTAACAGGACCTGATATTTCTGTTTTTGAATTCAATGGCAAAACATTATTCACAAACTCAAGGTTTGCTGTTTCTTTTGCTGCTGAAGAGGTGAACATAGTAGGTGGCATCAGGGCTACTTTCTGTGTTTCTGCATTAGAACAGAGGGGCGCTGAGAGAGGACGGTCAGTAGTGCTGCAGTCCACAACAGGAACACTAGGGACAGTGCCACCAAAAAACGGAGGTGGAAGGCTCCCTGTAGAGTTTGGAGAAGAAATTCGTAGAATGTTCATACCATTCTCAATATCTAATGCACCACTGTTCTTCATATGTTGCTGCTCTTGGAGATTTTTGGTCTGAGTACTGTCCAACACCAACCTGCCAGGTTTCTCACACACATTACTGCAGGAAATTGGTCTGAGTTTGATATTCCCATCATTGACAGCTTTAATACCATCGCTAATCTGCTGCTTTGCCTTATTTCTGGACGCTGTGGAGATCTCTGTATTGGGGGTAACAGACCGCTGCTGTTTTTCAATGTGCTCAACACTATGTGCAGGATTTGACATCAGACGTTGAAGCAGTGGTTGAAAATTGTTCCCATCACTGCCATCTGGTAACAACGCTGTTCTCGCTGGATGGTTAACAAAGAGGGCTTGGGGCTTAGCAGATTTTTCGGCAGTAAAATGGGACGCACCACCACTTGCCTTGGCGAAAAAGTCTACAACACTTTGGGGTGGAGCATCCTGGCTCTGTGAAACTGAAGATTTCACGTCCACTGACTTGTTTTTAATTGACGATTTATTTGAATCGAAGTCTTCTTGTGCTTTACTGAGCATACTAAAGATATCAACACCGATCCCACCAGAACTTTTATTGCCCATTGAAGGAATCATGGTTAACTTCTTGGGATTTGACACTTCCTTCACAAGCTTGTCTAATACAGTCGCTATTCGAACACATTCGTCCTTCTCATAAAACCAAATTCCATAAATCCGACTTCTGGGGTTTCTATACAAAAGAAATGGCTCCTGTAACTGAAACTCTAGACCCTGCAATATAGGTTCCACTAGATTGTTTGTATTGAGTCTGTTCATAATAAGCACACCATGATATGGTTCTCCACTACGACTGTACACGAACAAGGCTCCCTCCACATCAGTCCTTTCCCATTCACTAAAATCTCCGTTAAAAGTATATAACGCAACATGAGTCGCTGTATCAATAATATCTTTAACGTACGGATCCACTCTCTTCAACGCTGCATAGTTCATTCGTTCCATTACATCGGCCATCATACACACAATTCAGTTACACCTCCATTAAATAATGTGCAACGCAGTACCCTTTATTTGTAACTTTCATTCTACATTCCTATGTTTCAACGACAAACAAACAAAGACGTTAATATCAGCTGTGCAGAAACTGTGAAAAACTAAGATCTTACAAAGATGAAACAATACCAAACTAAAGTGGGAGACCAGGCTTCCAAATGCAAACAAACTGACGCCACAGCATGTGGCATGACTGTTCAAACATCGGTAGTGTCGTGAAGTACCAATTTCCATAGTCTACTTTCAAAATTCTAGTGTTACCGTTATCTCTTAAACAAATAAAGGAATTGTAGGTCAGTCCAAAAGTGGGTTCAATCATACTTCGATGTTCGTCAACAGATTACAGAAATAAAGTGCAAAACTATCGTAGTGTGCACACAGATCATCGAAGACATGGCCAGCGAAATGTGTTTCTTCAGTCTAGTGTTTCTCGTCCTTGTCTATACAGGGAACACAAAATACTAAAATGCTTGAAATGCTTCAGTGTTTTAGTGAGTTGATTGCTGAATTTTCTGATATATGTAGGAGTCACACATGTTTATGGAAAATTGAGACCAAAGATTCCCGCGTCCGAGATAAGAAGACAGCTGCTTACAATTCCTTACGAAATAACAAGAGCCGTTGGCTTCGAAATCTCTGTCATTTTGACCAGAATAACAGACTGCTAGCATATTTATATCTGTAGCATATTTATATCTGTACTGTCCTATACCATTTTGTGCCATTGCAGATAAAATATAGGTGCTTATTCTACAAAAGAATGCAGCCAGCTTACTGCGTTAAGTTGACAAAGAAACATATTGCAGCGGAGTCTTCAAGAACATAGGGATTCGTACACTTGTGTGTCAATGCATGTACTCCATAATGGAACATATGGTTAGAAATTAGACTGAATTGAAGGTCAACTGTACAATTAACTACCACAATAAAAAAAGTAGAATTTTTTGTATAGACTATGAATCCCTGTCTAGAGTTTAGAATGAAGTTTTATATTCTGATGTATGATTCTTGAGAATATATTTATTCTGTCGTTGCAGCTACAAAAATGCGTGATTTTTTCACCAGACGCGCTTCGCTTTTTTGAGGTAAAGCATCATCAGTGGTCTGTAATTCAGGTATTTACATTGTGCTTTGCCTTTAGATCGAAAAACAGTTCGTTGAGAATAGATTGATTTGTACTTACGGTGATTTTTCGGCTGATTTCTCGCTTACGTCGGGAAATGTCGTCTGCCAGCACATTTCCCGATATTAATGTATTTTGGTTCTGATAGGTGTTGAAGTTAATGTCCCCACACTGAATTATGTTGACCTTGTACTTGAGACTTTATCTAGAAGTTCTGTTAATTTATTGAAAAAATTGTCCACACTACCACTGGGAGAGCTATACACACACAAAACAATTAATTTCTTAGTGATATCAAGTCCTGTTAATTCAATAGCTGATATTTCAAAGTGTTTGTCTTCATTTACTGTACTGACATCATGTCTTGATTTGAACTGTGTTCCTTTTCTGATATAAATGCATGATCCTCCACTCCTTGAAGCAGTTCTACAGTAAGAGTTTGCCCTTTTGTACTATGATAATACTACATATTGGATTTCTGTGTCTCTACACCAGTGCTCAGTAACACAAACTACTTGCAGTTCAAAGATTGGAGCTCAACTTCTAATAGTTGTATTTTATTTTTTGTAGTTTGCATGTTTTGATGGAGCATTGTTAACTCTGTGAAATGCCCCATGTTACTCTTCCCAATGGTTTGTTTTTCATTGTGAGATCTGGTATGTGTGACGTTTGAAGTGTTAAAATCTGTGTTGTGAGTGATTGTTTCAGTATTTTTTAAACTGCTGGATATACTCTTCAGGCAGGGGAACCTGTTGTCTGGATTTATCTTAAAAAAATACCTACTTTTCCTACCTATGACAACAGGTATTTAACCATATGTGGCCCAAGATCCACCCCCTATACTTTCATGAATCAGTTGTACCAATTTTCCCTTCCCAGCTCTGTTTAGGTGTAGGCCATGCCTAGAGAAACCCCATCTGTTCATAGTCCCGACGGGCACCAGACAAATATGCGCAAAGTTGGCTGTCCTCAGAGCCATGCCCAACCCATGACTGATTCGCCTCACAGCCCCATCAAGGTGTGGTCGATCATGACGCCGGAACAGCTCAGCAAAGTGTACATTGGTGCCACAAGTCAGGGAAGCTATAGTGTCCAGGTCGCCACCTATGTCATACGCCCCATCCCTGTCCAAACTGTTTCTCATCCCACCCACTATCACTACATGGTCCTCTTTTGTAAAGTCCTTACATAAAGACCCTAATTTCTTTATCACATGACTTACCCCTGCATTTGATTTGAAGATACTGGTAGTCTGGTACGCTGCCCCTAAATTTTCCTGTAACTGAGGGCCTACACCTCGCTCGTGGCTACTACCTAGCAGCAGAACTTTCTTCTTCCTAACACTTTGTACATTCCTAGGCTTCTTGGCTTTGGTTGAACTGTGTTGCACGTTTCCTGCCCCTCTTCTACCTGAGGCTCTTCTCCATTTAACTTTGGCGGTGGTAGATACCTGTTTTTGGTGTTAATGATAAAACTGTCAGATTGCGTTATCTTTCTTGCTATCTGACGAGATGCCAGTTCCCAACCACCCTCCTCCACCTATCTCTATAGATCCTTATCAGTTCCTTCCTTGCTTTCTCCAACTGTGCCTGAATGGCACAGATCTTCCTTCCCTGTTCCCCAGTCAGAATGTACCTACTGCATGCTCTGCAGTTCCAGGAGAGAGCCTCTTCTGTTCTCCCGACTTTCTCCCCACTGCACCTCCTCCCCCCTCCCCCCAGTGAAAATATTTCCAACAAGATTGGCGAAAAATCCCTCTACTCACTACACTATAACAGCTCCCACATTTCTCAGTCATGATCTATTTCGAAAAATAATTAAGTTTAAAGAATGTTTCAAATTTGTCAAGGATGCGAGATTGGCTGTTGCTGTTTTTGTACTGATTTAGAGATACAATGACAGGAAAATGAATTTGTAATTGCTTTGCTTTTAGAGAATTTACGTTATCAAGCGTGTTTGGTCAGGTTTTTAAACGCTTATAACACCATTGATCCCGAAACCACCACAATTTGCGACTTCAACTGTGTCAAGCAAGAGTTCATTGGAGGGCAGGGTGGAGGTCTGTTGAGTTTTCTGATGAAAGCTGGTTCTCCCTTGGGGCCAGTGATGTATCTGTTTTGGTTAGAAGGAGGCCAGTGCGACCAACCTGTCTGCTTGTTAGACACTTTGAACCTACACCTGGAGTTTTGCTCGAGGGTGCGATTTTGTATCCCAGAAGGAGCACCCTCGTGTTTATCTCACGCACCCTGACTAAAAATTTGTAAGTCAGTCTGGTGATTCGACCTTTTGTGCTGCTATTCATGAACAACGTTCCAGGGGGTGTTTTCAAAAAGGATAATGCTCACCCAAGTGCTACTGTTGTAACCTAAAAGCTCTGCTGAATGTCGACATGTTGCCTTGGCCTGCTTGATCACTAGATCTGTCTCCAACTGCGCACATATGGGACATCATTGGACAACAACCCAAGTGTCATCCATGAACAGCGTTAATCGTACTTGTACTGGCTGACCAAGAGCAATAGGCATGGAATTCCATCCTACAAACTGACATCCAGCCCCTGTATAACACAATACATATTCGTCTCCATGCTTACATTCAACATTCTGGTGATTATGCCTGTTAATGTACCACCATTTTAAATTTGCAACGGCATATCTCATACTTACATTAATCTGTGATCTTGGAATGTCCACCACCTAAATATGTTAGCCAGACAGATGTAGTCCCGAAATCTCTCTACATTAATTATTTTTTTTGATGTTGCGATTTTTTGTCATTGCGTTTTGCCACAGTATATGAGAAGTTATGAGCTGTAGTCGACATTTATATGTCTGCATATCCATTCACAAGTACTTTCACCAGTGGTTGATTTACCTATATAACTCGCGGTGTAAATTAATATGTGAAAACTGCTGTCGCTTAAGGAGACACTGCCTTAACCACTTAGATCGTTCTTTCTGCCTCTGACTCCTTATTAACAGTTTGAAGGTTAGTTCTGAACACAAACCACAGCAGAATTTCCCACATTATCAATTAGTGTCCTCAACTGAAATGTGCTCCTCAAGAGGGTAGTCATTTGTCACTGAAAGTACTTTCATAGGCCAACAGATGGCAGGCAAGTACTAAGTTGAAACTGTATCGTGTAAATACATGATATTTGCGGCGAGTTATTGCATGTTCTGATACTTTTGCAGTTATCTCTATAGACAGATTGTTACTTGTACTGCATACACTACATAAAGAAGATGTATAGATTCTGTAGTTATTACACTATATGAGACATGGCGTCTCTCAAGGGTATGTTCTAGCACTTTTCCTATTTCTGCTGTACCAAAATGACTTGACAGAAAGAATAAAAGGTGGGACCACAGTATCATTTGCAGATGACAGTAACATTCTACTAAGATCATTGTTGTTGTTGTTGTGGTCTTCAGTCCTGAGACTGGTTTGATGCAGCTCTCCATGCTACTCTATCCTGTGCAAGCTTCTTCATCTCCCAGTACCTACTGCAACCTACATCCTTCTGAATCTGCTTAGTGTATTCATCTCGTGGTCTACCTCTACGATTTTTACCCTCCACACTGCCCTCAAGTACTAAATTGGTGATCCCTTGATGACTCAGAACATGTCTTACCAACCGATCCCTTCTTCTAGTCAAGTTGTGCCACAAACTCCTCTTCTCCCCAATTCTATTCAATACCTCCTCATTAGTTATGTGATCTACCCGTCTAATCTTCTTCATTCTTCTGTAGCAACACATTTCGAAAGCTTCTATTCTCTTCTTGTCTAAACTATTTACTGTCCATGTTTCACTTCCATACATTGCTACACTTCACACAAATACTTTCAGAAACGACTTCCTGACACTTAAATGAAACTCGATGTTAACAAATTTCTCAGAAACGCTATCCTTGCCATTGCCAGTCTACATTTTATATCCTCTCTACTTCGACCATCATCAGTTATTTTGCTCCCCAAATAGCAAAACTCCTTTACTACTACTATTTCCTAATCTAATTCCCTCAGCATCACCCGACTTAATTCGACTACATTCCATTATACTCGTTTTGCTTTTGTTGATGTTCATCTTATACCCTCCTTTCAAGACACTGTCCATTACGTTCAACTGCTCTTCCAAGTCCTTTGCTGTCTCTGACAGAAATACAATGTCATCGACGAACCTCAAAGTTTTTATGTCTTCTCCATGGATTTTAATAACTACTCCGAAATTTTCTTTTGTTTCCTTTACTGCTTGCTCAATATACAGACTGAATAGCATCGGGGAGAGGCTACAACCCTGTCTCACTCCCCTCCCAACCACTGCTTCCGTTTCATGCCCCTCGACTCTTATAACCGCCATCTGCTTTCTGTACAAATTGTAAATAGCCTTTCACACCCTGTATTTTACCCTTACCACCTTCAGAATTTGAAAGAGAGTATTCCAGTCAACATTGTCAAAAGCTTTCTCTAAGTCTACAAATGCTAGAAATGTAGGTTTGCCTTTCCTTAATCTAGCTTCTAAGATAAGTCGTAGGGTTAGTATTGCCTCACGTGTTCTGATATTTCTACGGAATCCAAATTTATTTTCCCCAAGGTCCGCTTCTACCAGTTTTTCCATTCGTCTGTAAAGAATCGCCTTAGTATTTTGCAGCTGTGACTTATTAAACTGATAGTTCGGTAATTTTCACATCTGTCAACACCTGCTTTCTTTGGGATTGGAATTATTATATTCTTCTTGAAGTCTGAGGGTATTTCGCCTGTCTCATACATCTTGCTCACCAGATGGTAGAGTTTTGTCAGGACTGGCTCTCTCAAGGCTGTCAGTAGTTCTAATGGAATGTTGTCTACTCCCGGGGCCTTGTTTCGACTTAGGTCTTTCAGTGCTCTGTCAAGCTCTTCACGCAGTCTCATATCTCCCATTTCATCTTCATCTACCTCCTCTTCCATTTCCGTAATATTGTCCTCAAGTACATCTCCCTGTATAGACCCTCTATACACTCCTTCCACCTTTCTGCTTTCCCTTCTTTGCTTAGAACTGGGTTTCCATCTGAGCTCTTGATATTCATACGAGTGGTTCTCTTTTCTCCAAAGCTCTCTTTAATTTTCCTGTACGCAGTATCTATCATACCCCTACTGAGATAAGCCTTTACATCCTTACATTTGTCCTCTAGCTATCCCTGCCCTTCCTGTCGATCTCATTTTTGAGACGTTTGTATTCCTTTTTGCCTGCTAAACTTACTGCATTTTTGTATTTTCTCCTTTCATCAATTAAATTCAGTATCTCTTCTGTTACCAAAGAATTTCTACTAGCCCTCGTCTTTTTACCTACTTGATCCTCTGCTGCCTTCACTATTTCATTCCTCAAAGCTACCCATTCTTTTTCTAATGTATTTCTTTCCCCTATTCCTGTCGATTGTTCCCTTATGCTCTCCCTGAAACTCTGTACAACCTCTGGTTCTTTCAGTTTCTCCACCTTTTTGCAGTTTCTTCAGTTTTAATCTACAGTTCATAACCAATAGATTGTGGTCAGAGTCCACATCTGCCCCTGGAAATGTCTTACAATTTAAAACCTGGTTCATAAATCTCTGTCTTACCATTATGTAATCTATCTGATACCTTTTAGTATCTCCAGGGTTCTTCTATGTATACAACCTTCTTTCATGATTCTTAAACCAAGTGTTAGCTATGATTAAGTTATGTTCTGTGCAAAATTCTACCAGGCGGCTGTCTCTTTCATTTCTTAGCCCCAATCCATATTCACCTACTACGTTTCCTTCTCTCCCTTTTCCTACTGATGAATTCCAGTCACCCATGACTATTAAATTTTCGTCTCCCTTCACTACCTGAATAATTTCTTTTATCTCATCATACATTTCATGAATTTCTTCATCATCTGCAGAGCTAGTTGGCATATAAACTTGTACTACTGTAGTAGCAGTGGGCTTCATGCCTATCTTGGCCACAATAATGCGTTCACTATGCTGTTTGTAGTAGCTTACCAGCACTCCAATTTCTTTATTCATTAGTAAACCTACTCCTGCATTACCCCTATTTGATTTTGTATTTATAACCCTGTATTCACCTGACCAAAAGTCTTCTTCCTCCTGCCACCGAACTTCACTAATTCCCACTATATCTAACTTTGATCTATCCATTTTCCTTTTTAAATTTTCTAACCAACCTGCCTGATTAAGGGATCTGACATTCCACGCTCCAATCCGTAGAACGCCAGTTTTCTTTCTCCTGATAATGACGTCCTCTTGAGTAGTCCCCACCCGGAGATCCGAATGGGGGACTATTTTACCTTCCTGATATTTTACCCAAGAGGACGCCATCATCATTTAATCATACAGTAAAGCTGCATGCCCTCGGGAAAAATTAGATCATACACCCAGGAAGACCTGCAGGAAACTGCAACATTGCTAATGTAAAATCCAGCAGACTGATTCAAAATAATAGTTAGTGGTAGTGTAGGAGGAGAAGGAGGAGGAGGAGGAGGAGAAGTAGTTTTATTGACCTGCTGATAAATTACAGAATGATACTTGACATGTCTTGGCATTACAGTTTGAGGATATAATAATTATGTTATTCGTTAATGCAGATATTTACATGCTTACAGGTCCACTTTGACAAGCATGTTACAGGCAGTCAGTCGGTCATGACCTTATAGCTGGCTCTATCCCACCATTTGCCTGAAGCAATTTAGGGAAACAATGGAAAACCTAAATCAGGGTTGCCAGATGAAGACTGAAATCACTACCCTCATGAATATGAGGTCCTGTGTTTAAAACAGTGTTACTTCATTCAGTTTTATCCCTAGTGTAAAAGATTGTTTTAAAGATCTTATTTAACAACTTAAAAGCGCACACACGTGCGCACACACACACACACACACACACACATACACACACTATAAGCACATTGTTTCATAACAGTCATACATGCTATGAGCACATTGTTTCATAAGAGTCACACACACACACACACACACACACACACACACACACACACACACACACACACACACACACACAATCAGTGGATGCCAGGACCATAGCAACAATGTCTCTTTCTCATTTTGTGCACTGAAGCTTCCAATTTGCAGGCCTGAAAAACTGCATCAGCATCCCATTATAACAATTGAGATATTGGGCTCATTAATATGATAAAATGTTAGTATTATAAACTGCTTTGAGAGTAGATTTTTCCCAAAAAGAAAAGGAAGCAAAAGAGGACGAGTTGAGTGTTATGAGAACTGATTCGTTATATTATCTTCATTATTATTTGTATGTGTTACTTTCTTATTAACTCTAATCAGTGTTATCTATGTAATCCTTCAATGCGTAGACTGTATTGCTTAGTAGGTACTTTTTAACTGCATTTGTAACTAAGTTATTTCTAATAATTTCTTTAATCTCCTTGGGCACTCTGTTGTACAGTTCTATTCCTTCATAGAAAATGCTATTTTGAAATTTAAGTTTATCCCTTTTTGGTAAATTAAGCTCAGTCTCGCTCTTGTTCCATGGTCATGAACAGAGCTGCTTGTGCAGTAATTATCAACAGTATTTTAATGTGTGCAACTGATTGACAAATAACAATAAAGTTTATTTAACATACAACTGCCATCAAAAAAACTTCATTTTATGTGAAACATACCATTGCAGCTATGAGGTTATTTTATTAAAAAAGCACAACTGTTTTTGTAACGTTTATTACATCATCAGGTTAAGATCTGAACAGAAATAAACAGTCAAATGATACTAGAAAGTGACAACCTCAGATAAAAATAATGTCAGATCATAGCTAAAAGTAGCTGAATGTAAGTAATACGAAATGTGGCAACAACCAATATTTACAATTACAACATGATTCAGAGAATAATTGATATTAAGCATTTCCTCATTTCCTAGAATTTTACTCCATTCTAAAAATCATGTCACAGCCCATGGTAATCTAATGCAGAAAGGGCCAATTGGTAAATGTACTCAAATGGTGTACTTAAAGTCTCTAGCGTTTTAAACAGAGCCTCTAATGGGCTCAACTATTATTTTTGATTATGGTTCTTAGGGCCCTTTTACATAGTTTGGAGACTATGTGTTCATATTTTGTGTGTTTGTTCCACAGAATATAAATCGATAACTAAGAGCTAAGTGTACGTATGATTGGCCTGTAAGTAAAAGACCCTGATTGTTACACACTGATGGTCGGTCTCCAAGTGCATAACATCTTAATGACTATCTGAGGGTATCTGTGGGTGTTCAGACCACTTCTACTGTGAATCAATATTCGTTCATAGAAATTTTATGTTTGTTATATAGTATCTAAAGTTGTCATCTATATTTAATTTAACAGGGTCATTTTCCCACTTCAAACTGAAATTCATGACGTTTGTTTTCTCTATACTCAATGTTACTATATTGCATACTGACAAGTTGTAAACTTCCTTGAATATTTCATTTGCTTTCTCTGCAAAAATTCCTTTTCTCAGTGACTGTAATATTGTTGTCACCACCGAGGAGAATTTTTTCCCAGTGACTAACACAGGCTCATTGAAAATTCTATGATCTTCATTAACAGATTTAAAATGCAAAAGCTTAGCAGAATGATCAAGAAAGCCAAATACACACATAGATATATATTTAAAAATATGAGAATGTTTCTTCTGTCCTTTTTGTGTGTATATGTAACAGTAGTCTTTACAAAATGGAGCATCTTAAAATAACAAAATTTCTTCAAACACAACTATGATTTTAATTCATGTGAAACTAAGCAATTTGTACATGTAGGTATATACATAGCAAATACAAATTTATGTAGAAGGGGAGTATATCCTAATGGATTTGTGTTATATATAAATGCATATGGACATCAAATGCATTCACAGTGATGTTGAAACATTTCTTGCATCACCACCGCTTCCACTGTCACTGTGGGCCATGTTCTGCCTGTTTACATATCTCTGTATTTGAATGTGCATACCTGTACCAGTCTCTTTGGCACTTTATTGTATATTACTTTGTATTATGCTTTTTGATTGTGTTGAACTTCTTATTTCACATAATTCATTTATTAACTATTGTAATTATCAATTATTAATGTTATTTCCCTGACTGCTTCTACTTCGACTTCATATGTGCAAACTAATTCTAACATTTATTCACTGCATCAACTAGAACGAAGAATATTGTCAGTGGGGATGACTGTCATCATGCAAGCTATGGAAATAACTTGCATAATAAGTAAGAAGAATAAATTATATGATCACAGCGTTGAATGATATCTAAATGTGATATGTCAGTATCAAGTCCACTGATGACCATGAAGATTCATTAAACCAAATTATGAGGAATCACAGTTTAAACAAGTTAATAAAAACAGATCTTCACCTACTCATTCTGTTGTGCAGTACAACAAAACAGACAATTTTGGCTTTAAGGAGTTTTTCTTCCAATAACTAAAGAATAGGTCAAACCATATTTATTGAGCCTGTAGCCCATATAAAGTACTTTTATGAGTCAAGTTTCGGTCGTTTAAGTGCATTTATAACCCGATGGTGGTGTCATTACCAGATTCTGAATAAGCAACCTGTAGAGTAATATCTTCCCCTTTAACTGTAGATATCTCAATTTTTTCCAGTTTAGAAGTAAACTGAGATGCTGGAGAAGTAGGTCTCTGTGATTAATTATTATTGTCAGTCAATATGAAGCTTGTATACATTCAGTGCCTAAACTTGTTATTGAGTGCTGATAAGAAAAAAGATAATACTTGGAACTGTCAGCATTTTTGTAAGTATTGTAGTACATAAATTGGGAATATGATACTACTGTTGCTGTATGCTGAATAATTTTGTCATAGTGATTCTTGAGATGTTTCAAATACAACATGCTCACATATTTATGTAATGGTTGCAATTAGAGTAACAATAAATTGAAGATAACTGTGAAGTCTTTCGAATCAGATTTGTTGTATTTGTTTGAATGTGGTACATGTATATCGAGAATATCGATAATTTCGAGAATATTCTTAACAATAAGTGTTCCAAAATTTTCGTTTGTGTGGCGCTGCCTTTTGAGCATATGGTCTAGAAATAAAACTAAAATAGCCTGAATAGGCGTAGTTACTACACCTACGCATTGACTACGCCTATTCAGGCTATTTTACTTTTATTTCTAGACCATGCCCTCTTAGACAAATTAGAGATTCAGGTACATTCCTGGAAATTGAAATAAGAACACCGTGAATTCATTGTCCCAGGAAGAGGAAACTTTATTGACACATTCCTGGGGTCAGATACATCACATGATCACACTGACAGAACCACAGGCACATAGACACAGGCAACAGAGCATGCACAATGTCGGCACTAGTACAGTGTATATCCACCTTTCACAGCAATGCAGGGTGCTATTCTCCCATGGAGACGACCGTAGAGATGCTGTATGTAGTTCTGTGGAACGGCTTGCCACGCCATTTCCACCTGGCGCCTCAGTTGGACCAGCGTTCGTGCTGGACGTGCAGACCGCGTGAGACGACGCTTCATCCAGTCCCAAACATGCTCAATGTGGGACAGATCCGGAGATCTTGCTGGCCAGGGTAGTTGACTTACACCTTCTAGAGCACGTTGGGTGGCACGGGATACATGCGGACGTGCATTGTCCTGTTGGAACAGCAAGTTCCCTTGCCGGTCTAGGAATGGTAGAACGATGGGTTCGATGATGGTTTGTATGTACCGTGCACTATTCAGTGTCCCATCGACGATCACCAGTGGTGTACGGCCAGTGTAGGAGATCGCTCCCCACACCATGATGCCGGGTGTTGGCCCTGTGTGCCTCGGTCGTATGCAGTCCTGATTGTGGCGCTCACCTGCACAGCGCCAAACACGCATACGACCATCATTGGCACAAAGGCAGAAGCGACTCTCATCGCTGAAGACGACACGTCTCCATTCGTCCCTCCATTCACGCCTGTCGCGACACCACTGGAGGCGGGCTGCACGATGTTGGGGCGTGAGCGGAAGACGGTCTACGGTGTGCGGGACCGTAGCCCAGCTTCATGGAGACGGTTGCGAATGGTCCTCGCCGATACCCCAGGAGCAACAGTGTCCCTAATTTGCTGGGCAGTGGCGGTGCGGTCCCCTACGGCACTGCGTAGGATCCTACGGTCTTGGCGTGCATCCGTGCGTCGCTGCGGTCCGGTCCCAGGTCGACGAGCACGTGCACCTTCCGCCGACCACTGGCGACAACATCGATGTACTGTGGAGACCTCACGCCCCACGTGTTGAGCAATTCGGCGGTACGTCCACCCGGCCTCCCGCATGCCCACTATACGCCCTCGCTCAAAGTCCGTCAACTGCACATACGGTTCACGTCCACGCTGTCGCGGCATGCTACCAGTGTTAAAGACTGCGATGGAGCTCCGTATGCCACGGCAAACTGGCTGACACTGACGGCGGCGGTGCACAAATGCTGCGCAGCTAGCGCCATTCGACGGCCAACACCGCGGTTCCTGGTGTGTCCGCTGTGCCTTGCGTGTGATCATTGCTTGTACAGCCCTCTCGCAGTGTCCGGAGCAAGTATGGTGGGTCTGACACACCGGTGTCAATGTGTTCTTTTTTCCATTTCCAGGAGTGTATATCTTCTGAAGAAGGCTCAATTATTTGGGCTGAAACCCAGATAAAGGTTGGTTTTATTACCGCACTCGAGGCTGATAGTTTCTTGTATATTTGATTATCACAATTGCTGACTGTGCTGCAATGTTGACAGATACAAAGATTGTTTATCCTCAAAAATTCTATTGCCCTTTCTGTATTCATGATAGTTCTTGTTTATAAATAATTTATTTGAGCTACTACTTACAATGAGGGATGTATTATCTGTATACATGCTTACATTTTCTTTTACTTATGCTGCCATGTCATGTACACACAATATAAACATTAGCAGACCATGTATTGAGCCCTGTACTACACTAGGCTTTTCCACTTGAACATCGGAGTAAACGTTTTCCATCACATTGTTTACATTGCATCTAAATTATACACTTTATTGTCTGGTTTCTATAAATGATTTTATTGTCCTGGTTGCATTCCCTTTGATACTGTATCTACACAGTTTAACTAAAAGACAGTCAAAGACTTTGGAGAAGTCGAGACATATGTTAAAACTTTCTTTTGTTCCTTCAAAGATCTGATTATACGTGTCAGGAAACTTGCCACAGCGGTTTTTGTAGACTTCTCTTTCCTAAATTCATCTTGTGCTCCATTCAGGATATTTTGTTTTCATTTTTAATTTTATTACTCTTTTTAATAGCCATTTCTACAATTTTTGATAACATGTGTGCAATTGTTATAGATCTGTAGTTCCCAGGACCCCAGTTGTCTCCACCTTTTAAGCTGGAACTACTTTACTCTTTTTCAGACACACGAGGAACAGTCTCTTCTCTGTTACCAAGTTTAATAGGAATGTCACACTATGTACATGTAGGCGAGCTAATTGGACGCCTAGAATTGGCATGAGAGGAGGTGAATTTACTTGTGCAGCTGAGAAATAGCTTTGCAGCCTCAGGGATGGGGCACATTGAGTCCATCACTGGCTGGCCAGATGCAGAGAGGAGTAGCAAAAGCCCGGATGTGGATAAATCCTAACGCTGAGAATTTCATTGACAGTCACCTATCTTAGCTGAATGCAGAATGACCAGCTATGGCAGGCTCTGAGTAAAGCTGAAAAATGGCTTCTTACAGCTCTTTGAGAATCTATAATAATTTATGATCAAGTATTAAAGCAACTCTGAATCCATTTGCAATCTCATATAAATGAAGTACATCCAATGACGACCGTATCTCAATATCTCTAAAACTTCACATTTCACAATCACTAAACATTTTCACAATGAACCTCTGAATTAACAGCTTTCAAATGTTTTGTGTGATTTCAACATACCATATATCAGACGATAGCATTGCATCATATCTACCATTCCAGAGGACCAGTTATCTGTATCTATTTTATTTATTGACTTATGACATCTTTTATATATTTTGTATTGTGTGAATGTTTAGCACAACACTGCATTCTCCACAATTACACAAGAAATAAATACGTATTGTCATACTTGTGTAGTTTTTTAATGAAAAGTTTACTATTTTGCCAGTACCTTTATTCAGATGTTGATAATCAATGCTATTAAAAACTGTGCCAGTCTGTAAGTGGTCAATCGCATGTTTTATCAGACACTACAATTGAACAAAGAACCAATAGCCGCTTTTCTCAAGAAGGCATAAATAATTTTTAAAACAAAATATAACAAGTCGTTGTCATTTAAAATGAGTGCACTTATGCAAGAATACTGACTTATTTATTTACTAACAGACTGTTATTAGTAATTATTGCCAATGATCTGAATGTGGAATCAAACATTTATAACATTTCTTTATTTCTTTGTTGTAAATATTAGTTTAATATGCAAATTACTCATGTTGAGAGAAATCATGTCTGTAGAGCTTAAGAACGATGTAATTTTTGTGGGGACAGCCTTGAACCAATGGAGTGGCAGCCAGTAGCAAAACAGTACAGGAGTTCTTCAAGTGAAGAGTTCAAGGGAACGATTCTGGAGCAATTTTACGTTTGAGGTTAAAAAAAGGCTCCCCTGTGATAATGTCAATAATTCGGGCTTACAGGTGATAGATTCCCGTGGTGGACAGCCACTGTGAGACGTTACTTTTTGAGAAAATTTTTCGATTAGTACTAGAAGGAGACAGTAGGATGTTTGTTCTGGAAAAAGGCATAGCTGCCTCTGGTATCGCTTGGTTTCCTGATGGAGTTGGTGATAGATTCTGGGTGGTGAATGGCAGCTACCATACTTTATCTTCTGAAGCGACTTTGTATTTCGAGAGGCCTGAATATGCTCCAGAATAGGGCTCTAACTTTTTCTGCTTGTATTACAGAACTTATATGGCGCGTGTCAATTTGTAAATCATCATTTTGAACTCTGAACTCTCTTGAGTTGGTGGATATTTCGTGTGTTGTGATTACAAAATAGACTTAGTTATCATGTAGCTTTGATTACAGCTAGTTTGGAGATTTTGCTACCATTTTTGTACTGCACTCAACCTAACTTTACTGTATTTGATAAGGTTGTTTTCTGTCTTTATTTTAATTGAATATCATAGGACAATTTCCTGTTATTTTCAGATGTCATTTCTTGAGTATGCATTATTCAACATAACACTCAGTGGTCTGTATCAGTTACAGACCTTAGAATAGAACCCTTGTTATTAAAGTATTCATCATCTATTATATTTCTGTGTACTTTATTAATTCGCAATTCTAGCCAGTGCAAAGACTATTTCACTGCAGGATCACAGCTAAATATTTTTGTTTGCAGCGAATTAGCAGCTGGGCATTGAAGCATAGTTGTATTTACCTGTGCAGCTGTGCCCTCGGTAGCTGTCACACTGTCGAATCTGATTGAAAAGTGATTGCCTCAAGTAGGAAATTTTAAATGATGTGGTCCACACTAGGTTTTCAGTCCATATACTTTAACTGCACTTTCTTGTTGAATAACCTACAGTTTATAGCCTGATCGAGTCTCATTCATTATAATTTATTAACAAATAAACAACTAGCCACATACTACACACGATAGATACCCTACAATGAGATCGTTCAAGTGCAAAATGTAATATGGAAGTGGCTAAAAAGTTTGCATGTGACAAGTAAATCAGCAACATATTCTCTAATTATACTCTTCTCCCAAGTATAGCGTCATACCTAAATGAAAAATCTTGTGCACAGTAAATATTCAGAATTAACACAGCTCACTGTTCAGTACTATTGTCACAGTTCGCAAAAGGTGTTATTGAATTTCGATACAGTTCTTGAGATTAACTGCAAGCTCACAGTCAATGAACGAGAAACTGTCACTGAATTATAGAAAGAGCACCTAGATGTGAAATTTAAATGAAAGAGTTGCAATTTGTGCTAATTCAACTGTGGCACATTTTTAGATACAGATCTTGCTGTCTGTTTACAAATTACAATTAAAGACTTATGCTTCAATGCAAATAAATAGTACAATAAGATTCTTCTAAATGCTGACCTTTAGATAAATCAATAATTTCCATTAAATTCTGCCATCTCGTTTGAAAAATATTCTACTTCAGGAACAATGTTTAAACAATAACTGCTAATTTCCCTGAAACTAAATGACTGCAAATGTTGCTAACATATTTCCATCGTTAGCTGTATAAATGCTAAATTATTCATATATACTTTTGATCTGAAAGTCAGCAGTTGGGTATATGTTTACGTAGGAACAATGATAACAAACTTTTACATTACTGGTATTTCGCAGTTAGAACAGTCTGTACGATGGCGGAAGGTACACAGGCTGTGGCAAATGCTCTGCATTTAACGATAATTTTATCTGTGCCAAGAGTCTTTTGCGTAGTGAAAAAGTGATAAAAAGGACTCCGAATATGCTCAACATTTCTGAAATGGTGCCACTTTGAATGTTTCATGTGAGACGATAATAAGGAAATAACGTGTGACGTGTTACTAAGTGTAATGGTCTTGAATCGGCAATTCAAATGTGTATTGAAGGTGCGGAACTGTCTGTGCCAGAATCACTACTCAGTGGATTTAAAGACGCCAGAAATTACGTCAAGATGCTTGAAGATTCATTAAGCTATATTACACAAAAGTAATGAACTGTTTCAAGACACTGTGTGCAATTCAAATTTCCGATCTATGCTTAAACTGATGAACCATCATGTACCGCCACGTATAGTGACAAAATTTCGACGCCTAGTATAACTAATTGAAAGCTTATAAAGAACAGAAAGAATGACAAGGCAACACTATGTAAAGAGCTGAGAAATATACCTGAAATCAGTAATATGCCAAGACTCATGGCAGAGGAATCACAAACGTTTTACGAAATGATCACATTATAAACGCCACCAGTGTCATCAACCCAGGAGCTCCTATGTGTGAAGTGGTTAAGAAATGCTCCAAAAAGAATGGTGGACAGTAGTAATACCAGGTGTTAACGGCGTGTACAAAAATGAACTCAAAGAAGCCACTAGATGCTTAATGAAAACACTGATATCATGGGTCAAGCAAACAACGATTGTTGTGGGAATTCCACACAGGCACGACTTTCCAGATTTCTCCTGTGTGAACAAAGAGATCCAGAAAGCCAACAGATTGTATTACAAAATCTACCCAGACTTTCAGAACGCATTATTTCTCCCTACATGGTACATGGACCGTGAATTCTTTACCAGACATGGCATGCACTTCAATAGGAGAGAAAAATCATTTCTCGTGGAAATTGCTCATTGCACACCTGATTTAACAACCATTCCTCTACTTCAGACAGTACTAACAGTTTCACAGAACGCTAATCATAGTCAATCAAAGTGCAGTGAAGTGTCCCAAACCACAGGAACAGCATCAAAAGATTGCTCCCACACTGACAGTAGGCGTACACAATCAGTGTCAACACCAGATACCTCTCAAGGAAGATAGCCACGAAAAAGTTATGCTAGCATCGTGAATACAGGTGCAGAAGTCTCAGCTTCTGTTACAAATACAGAAGAAACAATACCAGCAGCAGTGTCCATTGAGCAGGGCAGAAGGAAAAGAGTACCATCTTCCCACCTGAATGATTTTTTTAGTAAAAAACAGAGCAAAGAAGAACAACACAAGATAAACAGGGTCAGGACTTTATTTGAGTTGAGTGGTTCATCAGAAATGACTCAAAGCAGTATCTGCAGTAAGCAAACTAAATCCAACCTTCTGTCATTTCATATAATGTATCATAATGTTCAGCCTCTGACTAACAAATTGCAAGAACTAGAAATAATACTCTGTTCTGACCTAAATGTTGATATTATCTGTATAACAGAACATTGGCTAGAAGAACTGCAAATAGAAACACTAATGATCCCTGGTTTTTCCCTAGTCAGTTCATTTTTGCTGGTCTTATTATAAACATGGAGGGATAGCTATCTTTGCAAAGCAGAATTTGAGGTATAAAGCAATCCAAACATATCCTTAACTGAATAAAGAAAAAGTCTGTGAAATGGCGGCTATTGAAAGTACTGACATTCAACTAGTTATTGTAACTATATACAGATCTCCTGATGCAGACATAGAAGAATTCCTGTGTAAATTGGAAATGATGTTAAATATTGTAGAACCAAAGAAAAAGAAAATCATTTGTAGAGACTTCAACATAGACTTTTTGAAACCCTCAAACTATAAAGATGAATTACTATATATGACAAAGAGTTTCAACTTAATCCCCACAGGAAATACACCAACAAGAATCATTAGGCATAGTAAAACTGCACCAGACCAAATTTTTATTCAAGAAACCTTTTCTCCATACAGTAGTGAAGCAGTTAAGATGGGATACAGTGATCATGAGGCTGTGTTGTTATAAGTGGAAACATGTTCAGAGAAAATATCTTCCATTAAAATAACTGAGTCCAGGGATTTGAGTGATGGCAATATAGCAAACGTTTGCAACATATTAAGCCGAGAAATATGGGATGAAGTGTTCAATGAAACAGATATAAATAGAGTGTTCGATAACTTTCATGGATCATATAAGTACTATTTTGACATAGTCTTCCCACTAAAGAAACATAAATTAAAACCAACCAGAAACAAAAGTGGGATTACTAAGGGCATAAAAATCTCGAGTGTAAGGAAAATATTTCTACTTTTGTATAAAAAACAAAATAACATATCATTAGAAATGCAAAATTATATTAAAGAATACAGTAAGATCTACCACAAAGTTATTAAAGAGGCAAAGAAAAGGGGAAATGACGATTATATTGGCAAATCAAACAAAACAAAAGATGGGCCACATGGCACATCATCAGATCTGAAACACACACAAATACAGTGGCATTAAATATTAACTTAAAGCTGGAAAACAAACAAGTACCTGAGGCAACCTCTGTAGCTAATATTTTCAATGAGTACTTTGGCAAAGCTGCAAATGATCTTATCCAAAGCAACTTTCAGAATGCTAATATGCACTACATTGAGAACTGTAAACCTCTCATGGGGTCTATGTTTCTCAAGCAGGTCACACAGAATAAGCTCATATTGGCAATGAGCACATTAAAGAAACATTCATGTGGTGTTGATGAGATTCCAGATTGTATTATAAACCAAACAAAATATTATATTGTAGAACTTCTGAAGCATATTGTAATCACTCCTTTTCCACAGGTACCTCTCCAAATCTTCTAAAGACTGCAAAAGTAACCCCCTTGCACAAAAAGGGAGCCACAGACAATGTTAACAATTACAGACCTGTAGCACAGCTTAGTGGCTTCTCAAAGATCTTTGAGAAGCTCTTTTATAATAGGTTGCTAGAGTTTGTTAACAAAAACTCACTACTGTCAAATCATCAGCATGGTTTCAGGCAATCTAGATCCACAACCACAGCAGTCTATGAATATTTACACTCCATTCTAAAAGCTGTAGATGAAAAGGACATGGCTACTGGAATATTCTTGCACCTATCCAAAGCATTTGACATTTTTAGATCATGGTATCCTACTACATATGTTGGAAAGAAATGGAATTAGAGGTATTCCAAATGAATGGATTAGATCATATCTTACTAGCTGGCAACAAAAAGTTGTTCTCAAACTTTACACAATAACTGAAAACATTTCAAGAAGAACAACATACACATCAGAAAAAGCTACCATCAAAAATGGTGTGCCACAAGGATCAACATTAGGTCCTATCCTCTTTCTCTTGCATATTGATAACCTGAATGACGCTGTACATGCCAAACAGGAAAAAACTATATTTGCAGATGATACCAGTATTTTGATTACAGGGTCAGACCAAAAAGAGCTTCAATTAACTACAGATGCATCATTACCAGAGTTAACACACTGGTTTGAAAAAAATAAACTCATAATTAACACTGGGAAAACAGTGGCCATGAACTTTCATATATCCCACTATAAACAAAAAAATGAACATGCGTTGAAAATAAACAACAAAATTGTAAAATTAGTTGATGATGTTAAGTTCCTAGGAATATATATGCAGAGTGATCTCAAGGGGAATACACACATTAAAGCTCTTACAACCAAGCTATCATCAATCTGTTACATGCTATAGATACTAAGCACAAGCTGTAATAGACAAATATTAATACAGGCATATCACACACATTTCCAGTCAGCAATCTGATGTGGAATAATATTTAGGGGGAATTGGATCCTGTAGTTAATCTGTTTTCAAAACCCAGAAACGAGCTATCAGAATCATCTGCAACATAAAGAGGCAAGGTTCTAAAGATACTGAACCTTCCATGCCTATTTGAAACAATAGTCTTTGTAAGATAATATTTAAGAACCTCTAATACCTATCAGTTGAACAGCTCTGTGCACAATTACACGACAAGAAATGGTAATAACATTCATGTCTCATATGCCGGAACATCAGCCTACCAAAAGAGTGTCCTTCATAGAAGCATACAATTGTATAACCACCTTCCTAACGTCAAGTTGATAAAGCAAGACAGCTTGTTCAAAAAAAAAAAAAGCTGAAGTCATTTCTGATGGGTCACAGTTTCTACTCTGTAAATAAATACTTCTCAGAATGAAACAGAATTTTATGATGTTAATTTAATAAACAATTTATGCAATTAGTTGTTTATAAAAGTGTACTAGTTGTACATGTAACATTGTATTAATGAAGATATTTGTAGTTCACAGCGTTGTATGGATCTTATTATATATATATATATATATATATATATATATATATATATATATATATATATATATATCTGTGTGTGTGTAAGTTTTAACTTTCTGTATGATTTGTTGACCTGTTCTGTATCTATACAAGATGTCACAGGACGAAAAATAAATAAATAAATTAAATAAATAAACACCAATAGCCTCTGATCAACTAAATGAATGTACTAGATAACAAAGTCAAGTTGGCTAAGCCGTGCGCTAATATTCGAGATTTTTTGTATTGTGCACATTTTGATAAAAAAGTAATACTATGGAAATTATTTCCAAGAAAGAAAAGAAAAATTCTGGGGGAAATAAAAACGGAACAGGGGGGGGGGGAGAAGGGGGAAATCCACTTTTTTTCTTCACAGCATGACAGAAGACATTCATAGCTAGACCCCATGATTACATCGAGTTATTCTTCTTAAACAAAGCAGTGCATAGCTGAAGTATCTGAAGTGTGAGTAACCACAGGTAAAGTCACATGTGGTTTCTTCATATGGGATGCTGTTTAGAAGAGCAATTATTTAGCAGTAACCATTAGGTACCATCTCCAGTGTAGCTACACACTGAGCAGTATTTGATTATTTTGCACATATATATCATCTATGCCATCTGTGTCTTTTCAGTGATATGATTATATTTGTAACTTCTGTCTCATCTGTGGGAAAAAGGAACAGATGTTCTGTTATTTGTGGTGAGACTATACTCTTTTTAGTAAATGCTTAATTGTTTTACAAACTTCTGAGCTCTATTCATGTAATAGATACTTCATGTAAGTAAGTAAATTCTTTCCCCTTGTGCTATAAGTATTACATTCTTACATTCTTACTTTCTATCTCATTTGATTTATTCCTGTATTTATTTATATGTGACCAGACTGTCTTATAAATATTTGACATTTATAATATCTCGATTTTGCTCGCCTTATCATCTTGCTGTATTCTTTCTTCTTATGTCTATACATTTCACAATCTGCTTGACTCTTACATTTCCTGTATCTTTTGTATGAATTTTTTTAATCTTCTCTGAAATTTCTGTTATCGCTGGTGACCCATTTCTTACTATATCTAGTATTTTTCTTTTTGCTCACTATTGGACAGGCTATGTTTATGTGGTAACTTAAGGTTGAAATCAAAGTTTTCTAGATTTCTTAAACATCATTGCTATGTACAGCCTTCCACTGTTATGATACGAGTAACAATTCCAATATATTGAGATTTCCAACATTTATCAGCCTTTGCTCCATAACTACAATCAAGTTTCAATTTTCTTATTCTGTAACTCAATTAAATGACCATGGTGATCTGCAATGACTGTATTAATTATATATTAGTTTTTATTTAAAGTTCACATAAAAAACATGATCTGTTATTGTCTCTGATGGTTCAGTACTCCTTGTTGGGCTATTGGCAGCCAACTTCACATTCCATGTTTTTACAAAATCATGAAGGAATTTTGTACAACTGCTCTGTTTCAATGTATTTATATTTAGGATACCAGCTACTATTACCTATGAGAATTCTTTAATAGTAATGTCAAGTACTACCTCAAATTTTATTATAAAATCTTTTATCCTAGAGCTTGGATAGTGATATATACCTAATACTAGACATTCTTCCTTCTGAAAACTTTGTCTGAGCTGCCAGTGATTTAAAGCACATTTCTGTATAGCTTGTAACTGGCCATGGAACACATTTACTTATATTGTTATCCACATGCAATGCTACCCCACCACTTTTATGTTCAGTTCTGCAAAAAAAATGACATTCTATTACAACCCTGTAAATTGTAAATTTTCATCTCAGTTTCAGTCAGTCCGTGCTCAGTCATTATGAACATATTTGGTACCTCAACAGCAACTAAAACTTCTATCTCCTCTGCTTGTTTTGAAGCATAATGAATATATTGGTGAAATATTCAGAAATCAAAATCAGTTTCAGTTTCTTTTCTATGTTCTGTTTTACCTATGGGTATCAGATTTCCGGGTCTTTCCGTTATGCAGCTGAACCCCTTTAAACCTATGTGCTCTTCATGCCTGTTTGTCACAGAAGAGTCCATTTCACAGTAATATTGACCATTGTTTGGAATAAAAAAAACAGTTTATAACAATATTTTTGGGCCATATAGTGTTATCCATTACTTATCTTTATGCTCAAAGTCAACATTGACTTTGAAACTGTTATTAAGCACATTTGTTTCGACGTTTTCAGATGTAAAGTTGTTATTGTTAAGGAAGGTTTTTTGCATGAAGTGAATGACATTTTCAGGAGTTGTGGCACTTTCGACTCTGCTCTTATGTAGCCATGCCCTTTTCTCGCCATACAGCATTCCTGTTTCGTTTCCTGTACCAAATATTGTTTTAATCCGGCCTTTAAATTTGTCATTTCCAGATGTAACAGAATTCTGTGGTAGTGAGCTTGCATTCTATTTTGTGGTTAATTGTACAATTTTGCTTGTATCCTTCAGCCACAGTTTTAACCTATTTTTCCATTCATTACACAAGAAAGTTTTTGTTCCATTGTCAGTACATTCATTTCACCTCCTTATGCTGTGAACTTCTTGGAAAGATGTCTCTGTATTTTTTTGCAAAGTTTTAGTCTGTGGTATTTGCAACACTGTTTGAATTATTTAAATCGTAACAATTATTTCTATTCATATTTGCACATTTACTCGACCACAGTATTATTGCTGTACTGCACCTGGGAGTGAGGTTGCTTTGGTTAGCTTACCATGAGCTTCTATCGCGATATTTCATGAGGACATGCTGAACGACTTGATAGTACATGCATAACTATATTTAAATCATTTACAGTGTGACGCGTTTTCCTTAGCCACCACTGTATGTGTTTACTATAATGTCATGTCGTGTTTCCGAAAACCACCATGGGACACGAAATATAATAATGTCATTCTCCTGTAGTGTGTCTCTGTAACCACATGTTTTTGTTTACTTGAGAAGTTAGTTGTACATATTGCCTCACTGCACACATTTTTATTTTTTTATTTTTGTTGGATTGTTTCCAGCTTATCTTTGAGCTGGATCATTATGTGTCGTTTTATTGCTGATTATCAGTTAAATGTTTGGGGACATCTTTTGTAATACATAACAAACTGTTATCTTCAGGTTGTTGATACCTTGAGAGCTCCGATTCACAACTCTTCATTTCTTTGCTATTTATGCTTTGGTTGTGTGAGTTCATGTCATTGTCTTGCTAAGGAATTTCGGTTTAATCACTTCCCACACTGTTTTCAGAGGTTTCCTCACTTCGTTTTTCAAACCACTTGTATGACTACAATAAATATTTGTCTAATCTTGCATTTAAATTGAGAACTATGTCTAGCTTTATATTTATTGTTGAGTTATCATTTGTCAGTTCACTTGTTAACTCGACAAGATCCAATAAGATGACACAACTTTGACACAATTTTGTAATTTTTTAGTTTCCTGTACTCATTTTTCTCCAAAACGTTCGCTACATGGCCTATTGTTGCAGGTTTCGCAATGAAACTTAACTGTCTCTTCTGAACACGTCACAGCATGAATTTCACTGTTATTGAGACCTACGCAATCATCGTGGAAGAATTTTCTACACCACAATCGACAAGCCACAACTATTCCCATGCTTTCAATAGGGTTTTCGCAATTTACGCATGAATTGCTATCGTCATTTCCCGCCATCTTGTCTGTCAATATTGTATGTCTGTTGCATGTCTAACCATTTACACTACTGGCAATTAAAATTGCTACACCACGAAGTGACGTGCTACAGACGCGAAATTTAGCCGACAGGAAGAAGATGCTGTCATATGCAAATGATTAGCTTTTCAGAGCATTCACACAAGGTTGGCGCCGGTGGCGACGCCTACAACGTGCTGACATGAAGAAAGTTTCCTACCGATTTCTCATACACAAACAGCAGTTGACAGGCGTTGCCTGGTGAAACGTTGTTGTGATGCCTCGTGTAAGGAGGAGAAATGCGTACCTACGTTTCCGACATTGATAAAGGTCGGATTGTAGCCTATCGCGATTACGGTTTATCGTATCGCGACATTGCTGCTCGCGTTGGTCGAGACCCAATGACTGTTAGCAGAATATGGAATCGGTGGGTTCAGGAGGGTAATACGGAACGCCGTGCCGGATCCCAACGGCCTCGTATCACTACTAGTCGAGATGACAGGTATCTTATTTGCATGGCTGTAACGGATCGTGCAGCCACGTGTCGATTGCTGAGTCAACAGATGGGGACGTTTGCAAGACAACAACCACCTGCACGAACAGTTCGACGACTTTTGCAGCAGCATGGACTATTAGCTCAGAGACCATGGCTGCAGTTACCCTTGACACTGCATCACAGACAGAGATGACAGGTATCTTATCTGCATGGCTGTAACGGATCGTGCAGCCACGTGTCGATTGCTGAGTCAACAGATGGGGACGTTTGCAAGACAACAACCATCTGCACGAACAGTTCGACGACTTTTGCAGCAGCATGGACTATTGGCTCAGAGACCATGGCTGCAGTTACCCTTGACACTGCATCACAGACAGGAGCGCCTCAACGACGAACCTGGGTGCACGAATGGGAGAACGTCATTTTTTTGGATAACTCCAGGTTCTGTTTACAGCATCATGATGGTCGCATCCGTGTTTGGCGACATCGCGGTGAACGCACATTGTAAGCGTGTATTCGTCATCGCCATACTAGCGTATCACCCGGCGTGATGGTATGGGGTGCCATTGGTTACACATCTCGGTCACCTCTTGTTCGCATTGATGGCACTTTGAACAGTGGACGTTACATTTCAGATGTCTTACAACGCGTGGCTCTCCCCTTCATTCGATCCCTGCAAAACCCTACATTTCAGCAGGATAATGCACGACCGCATGTTGCAGGTCCTGTACAGGCTTTTCTCGATACAGAAAATGTTCAACTGCTGCCCTGGCCAGCACATTCTCCATATCTCTCACCAACTGAAAACGTCTGGTCAATGGTGACAGAGCAACTGGCTCATCACAATACGACAGTCACTACTCTTCATGAACTGTGGTATCGTGTTGAAGCTGCATGTTCAGCTGTACCTGTACACGCCATCCCAAATTACGTGAAAATGTAACCACATGTCAGTTCTAGCATAATATATTTGTCCAATGAATATCTGTTTATCATCTGCATTTCTTCTTGGTGTAGCAATTTTAATGGCCAGTAGTGTAGATTCTAATGTCAGCCCTGAAGTTATAAGCCTTTTCTATATCACTGAAAATTAAAGTAGTGTTTACTTTTGGGAGGCACCCACATGCCTTGCTCATGCTGTGGCATCAAGCAGTCAGGCCTGCAAGATGAGTGGTCTGCCAAGCGAGTGGATTAATTCTTATCTGTCGAGTAACATGAACTCTAGTACTCACAATAAAGTTACAAATTATCCTCCTGTATGAATAATGCGCAACGGAAACGCTCATCTGACTATCAGCAATTTACAGAACTCTGACTGTTCACTACGCACTGGCAATACCACATTTTCTTTTTTTTTATTTAACGGCTTTTATCAACACGTGGCCATCGCACTGAATATGAGTGGCGCACACATTATAAATTCTGGATATCCTGACAACATACAATTCGAAGGAAGAGGCCACCAATCTTTTTCTTTTCTCTATCTTATTTATTCCGATAAATTCTATAACCTAACCACACAAATTCTATAACCTACAACAATGGCACATGAGAAATTCCGCCCAGTGGGCATGGCTTTACATTGGTGATTCTCTATCTTATGGTCTCTTAATTATTCAACGCTACAGTGCACTTTCTGGGTAGGATGGTGGATCTTTTTGCTATATCTCACACTTCGACTCTCACAACCATCATCACGAAACTTTCCTCCAGACGGAGCGGTACAAAAGGAACACGCATAACCCACTACCTCTGCAACTACCTAGCTACTCTCCCATGCAAACCACACATACCCAAATTACATGACACACACCACACTACAACATGGAATACAACACAATAAATAGTCACAACACTATCACTTTCAGCTTTCCCACTTCAATTAGTATTTATCCCAGTTTCACACGACACTGCCCCACTTCGTAATTCTTCTTTCCTACTATGAACTCTGGAGATATATGCACGTCTTCCTGTGCAATGCAAGGCAAGTGGCGTTGCTGGATAGACGGCTGACTCACCTTGCTTCTCTCTCAGAGTATTATAGTTTGAATCAAGCGTCACACAGAAATATAATATGCAAAGTAATATTAAGTGCATATTCATCACACACGCGAGTCCTCAACTGATACCATGGACGAGTACTTCTCTTTATCCTTTGTCTCATACATGGATTGAGACTCACACAGTATTCACCACGTGGAAGTACTCGTCTCTAATTTCAAGTCCTGCACACGCCATTCCTTAAATATTTCAACTTATAGTACACACACTAGTAATTCAGCTTAACTTAAGCACACAGAAGTATTTCAACTTATTGCTACACGTGGTATCATTGTGACCGTTGGTCACTTCCAAAGATTACTACGATCCCATTAATATTACCTGCCTGACATTTAATTCTCCCCACAAAAGTTCCTGAAATAGAGAAATTATTATTTCAAACTACTCTTAAATATTCCACATGCATACCATGTCTCCATTCTTTTGTCTTTACGGAGTACACCTAAGACAGGTCTTAACAGCACAAGATCCAGTGGCAGAGTGCTGAAACATGGCCGTTCTTCAGGTCCTCTCGCACCTCTGCCGAAGTGGGGGAGCGCCTTGCTACCGTATTGGTCAGCCACATTTCAGGCGCTCAAAGCTCAGGTAAATTTCATCTCTTTGGTCCCACCAAAGGTGGCCAAAAGATCGTCTCAAAGATGATCATATATTCACATTCACTATCTGCGGTTAGCAGACGACCATACATTCATTCATTTCACAGATCTCACCAAACTGGATGTAGGGATTTATTTTCTGGGAGTGCACATGTGATCAATTAAATAAATAAATTGTCATTCTTTCCCACACTGGTATCCGGCTTCGCTGTATTAATTGAAATTGAGTTATTTTAAAAAAAATGTGTTGTTCTGACAAAAATAATGAAGTATGTTGTACCTATTTTCAATGTCGGGCGGTACTGTACCCTTTCACTTTCAAAGAAACTTCTGCAAACATACCACTAAATTGCTGCTAATTTATGTCCACACCTCCAAAATGGAGTTGACCTTTATTTATTTGGAAAATTTTGCTCGGTTCAGCATGCCCTACTCTACTCTGGCCTCAACAGTAGGTTGTTCCCCCCCCCCCCCCCCCCCGTGTATATTCCAGACCACTGTGATTGCATTATGAAATACCACAAAATGAAACCATTAATAGCAGTTAACACAAAATAAAATAAAACAGAAAAAATGGAGATGCTTTTCCCATGACTTAAAAAGGTTTTGAAAAATGATATCACTACTCCAGTATTAATATAACGATAGCACTGATAAGAAACCTACCAAGGTTCAAACTGAGATGTGTTAAGCTCGAAAAAATTTCTCATGTGGAAGAATTCTATGATGTGGCTGAACATTTGGGCAAACAGTAAGCTGAAAAGGAGAATTTTTCATATTCTTTTTATGGACAATAATTTTTAGTATCACAGTGATATCCTGATAACTACTGTACTCTATGTTTTGGACAGTGCGCACACACACACACACCGCCATATTACGTCGCTGCAATATAGTCAATGTTATCCCGCTGCTACCTGAAATACACTCCTGGAAATGGAAAAAAGAACACATTGACACCGGTGTGTCAGACCCACCATACTTCCTCCGGACACTGCAAGAGGGCTGTACAAGCAATGATCACACGCACGGCACAGCGGACACACCAGGAACCGCGGTGTTGGCCGTCGAATGGCGCTAGCTGCGCAGCATTTGTGCACCGCCGCCGTCAGTGTCAGCCAGTTTGCCGTGGCATACGGAGCTCCATCGCAGTCTTTAACACTGGTAGCATGCCGCGACAGCGTGGACGTGAACCGTATGTGCAGTTGACGGACTTTGAGCGAGTGCGTATAGTGGGCATGCGGGAGGCCGGGTGGACGTACCGCCGAATTGCTCAACACGTGGGGCGTGAGGTCTCCACAGTACATCGATGTTGTCGCCAGTGGTCGGCGGAAGGTGCACGTGCCCGTCGACCTGGGACCGGACCGCAGCGACACACGGATGCACGCCAAGACCGTAGGATCCTACGCAGTGCCGTAGGGGACCGCACCGCCACTTCCCAGCAAATTAGGGACACTGTTGCTCCTGGGGTATCGGCGAGGACCATTCGCAACCGTCTCCATGAAGCTGGGCTACGGTCCCGCACACCGTTAGGCCGTCTTCCGCTCACGCCCCAACATCGTGCAGCCCGCCTCCAGTGGTGTCGCGACAGGCGTGAATGGAGGGACGAATGGAGACGTGTCGTCTTCAGCGATGAGAGTCGCTTCTACCTTGGTGCCAATGATGGTCGTATGCGTGTTTGGCGCCGTGCAGGTGAGCGCCACAATCAGGACTACATACGACCGAGGCACACAGGGCCAACACCCGGCATCATGGTGTGGGGAGCGATCTCCTACACTGGCCGTACACCACTGGTGATCGTCGAGGGGACACTGAATAGTGCACGGTACATCCAAACCGTCATCGAACCCAGCGTTCTACCATTCCTAGACCGGCAAGGGTACTTGCTGTTCCAACAGGACAATGCACGTCCGCATGTATCCCGTGCCACCCAACGTGCTCTAGAAGGTGTAAGTCAACTACCCTGGCCAGCAAGATCTCCGGATCTGTCCCCCATTGAGCATGTTTGGGACTGGATGAAGCGTTGTCTCACGCGGTCTGCACGTCCAGCTCGAACGCTGGTCCAACTGAGGCGCCAGGTGGAAATGGCATGGCAAGCCGTTCCACAGGACTACATCCAGCATCTCTACGATCGTCTCCATGGGAGAATAGCAGCCTGCATTGCTGCGGAAGGTGGATATACACTGTACTAGTGCCGACATTGTGCATGCTCTGTTGCCTGTGTCTATGTGCCTGTGGTTCTGTCAGTGTGATCATGTGATGTATCTGACCCCAGGAATGTGTCAATAAAGTTTCCCCTTCCTGGGACAATGAATTCACGGTGTTCTTATTTCAATTTCCAGGAGTGTATTTACTGACATGTGGCTATGGAGTTATACTCTAAACCAATGGTCTTCAAACCACTGCCCAGAGGTTGCACATGTCTCGAATCAAGTATGTGTGTGACCAGCGGTTCTTACTCGTATTTAATAATAATATGGATCTAGCAATTAACAGTCAAATACAAAAGTGTCAGCTAACGTTAAGAGCTCCTGAAGAGAGCTGTTTTCTTGCTCAATAATGAACAAAAATACTTACAGAGACAGTAATTCTTTAAGATGTGATCAATTTAATTGTTGTTGGTGACTTCTGCCATGAGCAAAGTAAACTGGCCACTTACCTAATGCGCAGAGCTGTAAGTAGCATCGCTTCTGTGCATTTAAAGGATGTAAGAGAGGGAATGTTTTATTGTTTGCCTTCCAGTACTGACAACTCACAGGTGTGCACGACTCATACTGATAAGCTACTATGGCATAAATTTCAAATAGAAGTAAAATGCATTCATGAATGTACTTTGCAGCGATTGTCATCTTCAAATGCAGTACATATTTGCGACAAGGAAGATGAATTTAAATTAGTGCTTTTGTAGTGCAGCACAATGAGTTGAATAAAAATGAGATAGGCTACAAATATTTAATAAATGTTTGTGATCGTGTCTCATATTACATAATGCATTTAAATATAAGTAAAATTACTGTTATTAATCAATTCTTGATCTGCTCACACAGACAACACAATAACACTCGAACAGTCGATTGAAGTGTCACAGCCTTGGGGTCAAAGAAGGCAGCAGAAATTGGAAACAGAGAACAGTCGACGTGTAGTGTGCCTAATGGTGCCGACTTTTAACGATCAGTACTTGGGAGCTCGCAGTCAACTTATCGCACACTTACTGTAATAATAAGCTCTCAATCAAACAGTTTGACGACCACTGTTCTGAATGGTGGTTAGTGATACACAGTGACTTCAAATGAAATTTTTATTAACTAGAGCGGCACGGAGTGGCCGCGTGGTCTGAGGCATCATGTCACGGACTGCGTGGCCTCTCCTGCCAGAGGTTGGAGTCCTCCCTTGGGCATGTGTGTGTGTATTGTTCTTAGAATAAGTTAGTTTAAGTAGTGTGTAAGTCTAGGGACCGATGACCTAAGCAGTTTGGTCCCTTAGGACTTCACACACATTTGAATTTGAACATTAACTAGACATGTAAGTTCGCATCACAATGTTTAACCAATTCTATACTGAGTGGGAGAGAGATCGAGATAGTAAGTGTCATAGAAGCGAGCAGAATAAATGTTCATTCACTTAAGTCAGTTCTCTACAATTCAAAATTATTCCAAGTTTCGAATTTGCACTAACTCACTGAAATTCAGTCATCTTCCGTTTAAGTTCTCACACCTCTGATTAATATCCATAGTTAGCTAGAGTTCCTATTATGATAGTAAAGCGTTAGCATTCGATGGCTAGTAGAAGTACAATTCAGAGATCGCTGCTGTTATTCCTCTTTGGTAATCATCAATCTTCCAGATTCTTATAGAATATTTAGAAGTCCCCACTGTGCTAAACAGCGGAAAGGTTCTAAAACAACATCCACTCAAGAAAATGCAATGGTGAAAGAACACCATGTAGGCTATAGTATATATCTCTTCTCTAGTTTGTGAGTATAGTTAGTTGTCCAGTGCTATGATGAACTAGACGCACTTAGACATTGAGGGTCTTTTTTGTGTTATATTACATCCTGTGTTGCAGATTTAATCATTCAACTAGTCTCGAAGATAAGAAAAGCTTTTTAACTCATCCGTGTGACTTTGTTACTAATTTGTTGGAGTGTTGCAGAACCTTCGTTCTCCTGTCCTGTTGTCTGACCCGTGGGCATAGCTGTGTAATAGTGGCAGGGAGAAATCGTCTTAGGAGTGTACTGCACCAGAAGCCATTTCACATACTCATATACTCGGCCTCCACAGCAGTAGTGATGAGGCCTTTAAAAACTGGCGATAAGGCTTTACAAAACTGACGACGAGGCCTTACAAAAATTATTGTTGCTTCAGTATAAACATCATTAGCTGTCTTCTGGAGCTGGATATGTTATTCAGTTCTAAAATACAATGCGGGAAGTTATTCCAGTGCTACTAAGAAGGATTTCGAGAAAATGGCTGAACGACTGAGTGAGGCAGAGAGGATTTTGCTCTAATGGGAACTGGTGTCTCTGCCATGATGTTCAGACTAGAGTGTTAAGATTGAAGAGAGGTATGAGGGACAGTGCACACTGATAAGACTTTAGACTAGGCAGACGGTGTGGAAAATTTCTGCTCTTGCCTGCACACAGCCAGGGCAGCTGTGCAGATGATGGTGAAATATGATTAAGGAGTCGAACATAACAGATATATAGAACACAGGCGTTCATAACTATTTGGCGTTGTGAACTTTCCTGAGAAATGGCTTACGGTATAACATCATTGTAATCAATAATACGAAGTGTGAATGTAGGGAAGAGCTTTTTATACTTTTGTAAGGCATGACGCTGATGTCTTCTTGCACATTACAGTTACATGCTTAGTCCAGTTTAAATTTTCATATATTATTACTCCTATATCTTTTGCTGAGGGAGTGAAGTTATTTGTCCCATTTAGGATTAAAGATAGTAGGGTTTTCCGATATTTTCACGAAAGAGCCTTGAATGGCCAACCAGTACCACTTGGGTTTTGGATGGGTTGAGTTTTAACCCTGTATTCTGTGCCCATTCTGATAGTGTACAAAGGTCACTATTGATATTAATTCCATAACCTGGATAATGAAGATGTTGCTGTCCATGTGATTTTGTGTCATAACATATATAAAACTGTGGCACATATCTTCTGACTGGAGTGAGTTGAAACAGCAGCTGCACATGTCATCTACTGTAGCTTATATATAGAAACTCAGCTTAAGGTGCCAACAGTAGATGAAGTTAAATTAACACATTCATGAAATACTGGAATCACCCAAAACTTGGGTCAGTGTTGCTTGGGTTAGTTATTTTTTTTTGATGAATTTCTTCAGACATCTGACAAGAAGTACAAATACCTTTCACTACAGCATTGTACCAAACAGTTATGTACCTTGCAGTTGAAACTTCACAGTGGTGCTGATCTTTTGATTCTTTGCTATGCTTTGTGTCAAACATATATAAGCAGTTAATGCTCTGTGGTGATTTCAAAGCAGATTACTTGAAGGAATGTGAAAGTAAAAATTACTTAGAAAAGTTATTTGGATCATACAATTTGCTTTTGATAATTCATTTTCCAACACAGAACTCTGACAGATAATCTCTTTCCCAATGAAACTAATTATCAAAGCAAGAAAATAAATTTATGCTTGGTTAGTTAATGTATTCTCACATTATGACACTTGCTGTCTAGGATAAACAAGGTATTGTATTGCCATTCATTACTGAGACGTTAGTACAACTCCAGCACAAAATGTTTTTAATGTAATTGAAATTGAGGTACTAGAATGAAATTTGTAGCGAACAAAACGGCAATGACCAATTTTTCGTATTCTGTTACAGATTCTTGACATAATTTGTTAATAGCTTACCCCCTAAACTAACTAGAAAGGCTGTTAATAAGCAATTTTAAAACTAGATGACTACTTTGACTAGAGTATCTTGTAAATAGATAACATAAATTTATATGTAGACAAGTACTAGCAAAGATACTGCTGCAAAATGTTATTCAAACTTCATGAGAAAAGTTACTGAAAACTCTAAAAATATCCATATTGTGCCTGTATTTAATAACACAGGTGGCAGAGTTAAATTTACCCAGAATATAATAAAACAAGAACCAGGACAACAGATCATAGAGCAGTAAAACAACTTCATCAGTTTAAGCTAAGTGACTGTGTATGATAATTCATTGGTACCTGGTAGTCTGAACAACTATTTCTTACATGTAAAAGAGACAGTCGTGTCACGAAATTCAACAGGAAGCAACAACTATAAAAAATAGTAATCTGATTCTCTCACCCATTTCCCTCACTGAAATTGAGAAAAATAATCAACTGCTTAACAAAGAAAACCTCATAAGGGCTGATGATTTTTTAATAAATAACAAGTACCAGGTAAAACTATGTAGGCTTCCACTGCCAGAGTTAGTCAACATAGAAGACTTGTGAGTATGGTGATGCACAATGCATGCTTTCTCTGGACAGTTTGCACTTGTGAATATGGTGCCACATAATATAGCAAAATAGCTATCATTCTATAAATATCTCTCTCAGCCACATTTTTGGTGGCCTTCTTCTGGTCAACTGCAACCAAAAGAGGACCACTATAACCCTGCTGTTTTTTTTATCCAGCGATAGTCATTGAACAATATGAGAGAGCACCATACCCAAAAACTCTTGCATCAACAAATAACAGTTTTTCTGAAACATGGGATGCATCACTATAAAGTAGGTAATAGCATTTTTCTAGAAACATTTAAACATTCATTTTAATCCCCTTCATAAATGGAGTATAGGAGTCACTTTAATAGTTGATTTGTGTAATTGTTTTTATAAGACAAACAATAACTAATGCTATAAATGAGAGTAACAAATATAACACATCATATTTGGGATACCTGAGGTGTCCCAGACATCCTGAGAGGACATACAATTTTAGAATCCTCATCTGATGGGAAGGCGAACAATAACTGCATGCTGATCTATATTAGCGATTTCAATACCAAGGAAGGAAGAACAGTAGCTCATTCATTAACCAAGATGTCAAACCGTCTGCTGTCACCTTCTCTTAACACAAATAATTCTATCTTCTGTACCTATTAATTTGTCAACTTAAATTGCTGATGATATTCTTTTCGTCAGTATCTTTGTTTGGCTATTGCACATCAATTTCCAATTAATGGCCAGGTGCAAAAACTTTGTGTTTGTTGTTGTTGTGGTCTTCAGTCCTGAGACTGGTTTGATGCAGCTCTCCATGCTACTCTATCCTGTGCAAGCTTCTTCATCTCCCAGTACCTACTGCAACCTACATCCTTCTGAATCTGCTTAGTGTATTCATCTCTTGGTCTCCCCCTACGATTTTTACCCTCCACGCTGCCCTCCAATACTAAATTGGTGATCCCTTGATGCCTCAGAACATGTCCTACCAACCGATCCCTTCTTCTGGTCAAGTTGTGCCACAAACTTATCTTCTCCCCAATCCTATTCAATACTTCCTCATTAGTTATGTGATCTACCCATCTAATCTTCAGCATTCTTCTGTAGCACCACATTTCGAAAGCTTCTATTCTCTTCTTGTCCAAACTATTTATCGTCCATGTTTCACTTCCATACATGGCTACACTCCATACAAATACTTTCAGAAATGACTTCCTGACACTTAAATCTATACTTGATGTTAACAAATTTCTCTTCTTCAGAAACGCTTTCCTTGCCATTGCCAGTCTACATTTTATATCCTCTCTACTTCGACCATCATCAGTTATTTTGCTCCCCAAATAGCAAAACTCCTTTACTACTTTAAGTGTCTCATTTCCTAATCTAATACCCTCAACATCACCCGACTTAATTCGACTACATTCCATTATCCTCGTTTTGCTTTTGTTGATGTTCATCTTATATCCTCCCTTCAAGACACTATCCATTCCGTTCAACTGCTCTTCCAAGTCCTTTGCTGTCTCTGACAGAATTACAATGTCATCGGCGAACCTCAACGTTTTTATTTCTTCTCCATGGATTTTAATACCTACTCCGAATTTTTCTTTTGTTTCCTTTACTGCTTGCTCAATATACAGATTGAATAGCATCGGGGAGAGGCTACAACCCTGTCTTACTCCCTTCCCAACCACTGCTTCTCTTTCATGCCCCTCGACTCTTATAACTGCCATCTGGTTTCTATACAAATTGTAAATAGCCTTTCGCTCCCTGTATTTTACCCCTGCCACCTTTAGAATTTGAAAGAGAGTATTCCAGTCAACATTGTCAAAAGCTTTCTCTAAGTCTACAAATGCCAGGAACGTAGGTTTGCCTTTTCTTAATCTTTCTTCTAAGATAAGTCGTAAGGTCAGTATTGCCTCACGTGTTCCAGTATTTCTACGGAATCCAAACTGATCTTCCCCGAGGTCGGCTTCTACTAGTTTTTCCATTCGTCTGTAAAGAATTCGTGTTAGTATTTTGCAGCTGTGGCTTATTAAACTGATTGTTCGGTAATTTTCACATCTGTCCACACCTGCTTTCTTTGGGATTGGTATTATTATATTCTTCTTGAAGTCTGAGGGTATTTCGCCTGTTTCATACATCTTGCTCACCAGATGGTAGAGTTTTGTCAGGACTGGCTCTCCCAAGGCCGTCAGTAGTTCCAATGGAATGTTGTCTACTCCGGGGGCCTTGTTTCGACTCAGGTCTTTCAGTACTCTGTCAAACTCTTCACGCAGTATCGTATCTCCCATTTCATCTTCATCTACATCCTCTTCCATTTCCATAATATTGTCCTCAAGTGCATCGCCCTTGTATAGACCCTCTATATACTCCTTACACCTGTCTGCTTTCCCTTCTTTGCTTAGAACTGGGTTTCCATCTGAGCTCTTGATGTTCATACAAGTGGTTCTCTTATCTCCAAAGGTCTCTTTAATTTTCCTGTAGGCAGTATCTATCTTACCCCTAGTGAGATAAGCCTCCACATCCTTACATTTGTCCTCTAGCCATGCCTGCTTAGCCATTTTGCACTTCCTGTCGATCTCATTTTTGAGACGTTTGTATTCCTTTTTGCCTGCTTCACTTACTGCATTTTTATATTTTCTCCTTTCATCAATTAAATTCAATATTTCTTCTGTTACCCAAGGATTTCTACTAGCCCTCTTCTTTTTACCTACTTGATCCTCTGCTGCCTTCACTACTTCATCCCTCAAAGCTACCCATTCTTCTTCTACTGTATTTCTTTCCCCCATTCCTGTCAATTGTTCCCTTATGCTCTCCCTGAAACTCTCTAAAACCTCTGGATCTTTCAGTTTATCCAGGTCCCATCTCCTTAAATTCCCACCTTTTTGCAGTTTCTTCAGTTTTAATCTACAGGTCATAACCAATAAATTGTGGTCAGAGTCCACATCTGCCCCTGGAAATGTCTTACAATTTAAAACCTGGTTCCTAAATCTCTGTCTTACCATTATATAATCTATCTGATACCTTTTAGTATCTCCAGGGTTCTTCCATGTATACAACCTTCTATCATGATTCTTAAACCAAGTGTTAGCTATGATTAAGTTGTGCTCTGTGCAAAATTCTATCAAGCGGCTTCCTCTTTCATTTCTTAGCCCCAATCCATACTCACCTACTACGTTTCCTTCTCTCCCTTTTCCTACACTCGAATTCCATTCACCCATGACTATTAAATTTTCGTCTCCCTTCACTATCTGAATAATTTCTTTTATTTCATCATACATTTCTTCAATTTCTTCGTCATCTGAAGAGCTAGTTGGCATATAAACTTGTACTACTGTAGTAGGTGTGGGCTTCGTATCTATCTTGGCCACAATAATGCGTTCACTATGCTGTTTGTAGTAGCTTACCCGCATTCCTATTTTCCTATTCATTATTAAACCTACTCCTGCATTACCCCTATTTGACTTTGTGTTTATAACCCTGTAGTCACCTGACCAGAAGTCTTGTTCCTCTTGCCACTGAACTTCACTAATTCCCACTATATCTAACTTTAACCTATCCATTTCCCTTTTTAAATTTTCTAACCTACCTGCCCAATTAAGGGATCTGACATTCCACGCTCCGATCCGTAGAACGCCAGTTTTCTTTCTCCTGATAACGACATCCTCTTGAGTAGTCCCCGCCCGGAGATCCGAATGGGGGACTATTTTACCTCCGGAATATTTTACCCAAGAGGACGCCATCATCATTTAATCATACAGTAAAGCTGCATGCCCTCGGGAAAAACTTTGTGTATTGTACAAAATAAGTAGGCTTATCACCTATGCTCAGTCAGATGGAGTTGGTTCCCTCTTTGTGCTGAAGGACATGCTGTTTTTTTTTTCTTTATGTTCAATGTTAATTTACTATAGCCCAATTGCAAGAATCCTTGAGGATTTCATTTGACTTTATGTTAGGAATTCTGGCGTTTTGTCGGTGAATACGATGCTGCTGTTGTCGGCAAAGACAACATTTTCTCTGTGTGTTGCACTGGTGGGAAAGTCATTAATATGTAGTAAGAACAGAATTTGGACCCAATATACTACCCTGAGACTGATCTATGTTTATAAATTTCTTGTCTGACAACTGTTTTGCTAAAAACTTATTATCAGAAGATATGTGAAGTATCTTTACCTATTGCATCCAGTTTTCTAGAGAATGCTGAAGCCAGCCATTTGCTAGTCCTTTTACTCTAATGTTTATAGTATTTTATGGTTAACAGCGTCAAAATCCTTGGACAAATCTAAGAATATGACCATAACAACTTGTTGAGAGCTTCAAGTCCTACTTTTGTGAACTGTATTATGACCTATATTGTGCTTCTCCCAGTTCAGTGTGTTTACTTTCATTTCTTTCTTTTGCTTTCCTCTCCTGTGTAGAGATATAGATAGTACTAAAAATCGTGACTGATGTAATGTAACTATATTGATACAGATCTATACAGGTTTAATAAAACTGTAGCTTACTCAGTTGTAAACAACAAATGAAAACTGACTGTTTCACATGTAAGGAGTATGGACACATCTCTCCATGAGCAAAATTAATGACAAATCGTTTTTCATTTTTTCTGCATTCTAACTCGTGGCATATTATTTGCCAAAGTTACGATTTTTGTTTTTCTTATTGATCCTTTGGAAATGAGGTACCTCCAAATAAATCGACAGAAAATATGTGCATTTGTTAAATAAAGCCAGCTGTAGAAATTAGTTTGTAAAAACAATAAATATCTATATGCACATAACTAAATCCCAGTTAAAGACACATGCAATAGTGTGTGTACAGGGTGACATAAAGTATAATATACAGGAAGGCATGTTTGTAGTAATAAGTGACTGGAACTTTAGTAACAACTCGATCAACCCAGAAACGATCAGTGACCGAAAGTTGGAGTCAAAGCCCTAGTGAGTTCATAGATTCAATTGAAAAAATCCAATATTAGACATAAAAATATATTACAAAGAAATCATAAGAGCTAAATCCCTGCTGCAGCCGATATTGTTGATGTTATGTTATTAAAAGGCAGGTAGAATAAATGGACAGTGTGATTAACTGTAGATTGCAGCGGTCTGCAACAGCCAATGTCTTTTCGAGTCGTACTGTTCCTGCATATAATCAGTTCTTAGCTATGGGATTCTTTTTTAAGGGCATAAAACATGGACACAGTATTCAGACCACAGAACAGGCTATAAGAATAATGAGGTTCATTGTAGAGAACTATTTTTAAAAAATTGGTATCCTTACTACTATAAGTGACTACATCTAATTGTCTGTTGTTCATATCAGGGAAATCATTAATAAATATTTCACTAACGGTTTTATACAGGGTCATGGAACAAGAGACAGTTTGGAATTGCATTTACCAATGAAAAAACAACAAGACACCGAAAACAGCATTTTCTACCAGGGAATATAACTGTACGTAAAATTTCCAAGTAGAGTCTACATCAGTCTATAATCTACAAAGCACTGTTCTGTGCATGGCAGAGGATACTACCTGCTGTATTAGTTAATCGAGTGTCCTCTCACATATGGAGTGCTGTTAGAAGGATTGTTCAGATGCCTCTGTGTGCATCATAATTAATCTAATCTTGTCCTGATGATTCCTATGGGAGTGATAAATATGGCATAGTAGTACATTCCCTGCATTTTATATTTGAAGCTGCTTCTTGAAACTTGTACTTGGGCTTTCACAATATAGTTGCTCTATCTTCAAGTGTCTGCCAGTTCAGTTTCTTCATCATCTCTGTGACACTCTCCCATGGCTCAAAGAAACTTGCACTCATGTCTGCATACATTCAATATCCCTTGTTAGTCCTGTTTGGTGAAGGCTCCACACACTTGAGCAGTATTATAGTATGGATTGCACTAGTGATTTGGAAGTAATCCATTTTGTAGACTGATTGCACTTCCCTTATATTCAGCCAATAAACCAAAGTCCGCAATCTGCTTCACCAACATCTAAGCCTATCTGATTCTTCCATTTCATATGCCCGCAAAATATTATGCCCATATATTTGTATTAGTTGACTGACTCCAACTGCAAGATGTTGATGCTCTAGTCACAGGGTACTGAAGATTTCGTTTTGTGAAATGGACAGTCTCACATTTCTAAGCACTTAAAACAAATTGCCAGTCTTTGCACCACTTTGAAATCTAATCAAGATTCAAATGAATAGTGCTGCAGAGTTTTTCAGACAGTACTTCAAAGAGTCTGAGGTTACTATTAGTACATATTATCTATAAAGTCATTAATAATACAACATCAACAGCAAAGATCCCAATGTACTTCCCTGCAGCAGACCCGAAGTTACTTCTGCATTTTTCATTGACTCTCTATCAAAAAATCCTCAGGCTCACCACAAATTTTATTTGATATCCAATGATGATTGTACTTTCGATAATAAGTTCATACATGGTAATGATTCAAAAGCTTTTTGGAAATCAAGAAATACCATATCTATCTGACTGCCTTGATCCATGACTTTATGATATTATGGGAGAAGAATATGAGGTGTGTTTTGCATGATCTACGTTTTCAGAACCCATACTGGATGACATGGTGAAGGTCATTCTTTTCAAGATATCTTATTGGAGCTCAGAATATGATGTAAGACTGATTCTACAGTAAATGGGTGACTACGATTCTGGAAAATAGTGCTGCGGATCGGTTTTACTGCCCTTCTTGTAGATGGACGTAACATGTGCTTTCTCCCAACTAGAGGGAACAGTTTTTTCCTCAAGGGATCTACAGCAGGTTATAGTTAAATGGGGAGCTAACTCAACTGAAAATGTGGTACAGAATCCGACAGAGATTCCATCAAGCCTCGGAGCTTTTTAATTTTATCAGTTGCACTGTTTCTCGACGCCACCTAAACTAGCCAATATCTACAGTGAGGTGACTAAAGTCCGACGTGATTAAGACCGCATGTAGGGAATTAAGAGACTTTGAATGTGGGATGGTAGATGGAGGTAGGTGCACGGGACATTCCGTTTCGGAAATTGTTAGGGAATTCAGTATTCCGAGATCCACAGTGCCAAGAGTGTGCTGAGAATACCAAATTTCAGGCATTATCTCTCGCCATGGACAATGCAATGACCAACAGCCTTCACTTAACAACCGAGGGCAGCGTTGTTTGTCTAGAGTTGCCAGTGCTAACAGTCGAACAATACTGCGTGAAATAACCGCAGGAATCATTGTGGGACATACCACGAACATAACCGTTAGCACAGTGCGGCGAAATATGGCGTTAACGAGCTGTGGCAGCAGACACTGACATGAGTGTCTTCGCTAACAGCATGACATCGCCTGCAGATCTTCTCCTTGGCTCGTTACCGTATCGGCTGGATGCTAAATGACTGGAAAAACGTGACCTGACCAGATGAGTCCCGATTTCAGTTGGTAAGAGCTGATGTGTGGCGCAGAGCCCGCGAAGCCATGGACCCCAGTTGTTAACAAGGCACCTGGGTTTTCTGGTACAGCAGAACCGATAATTGACTGGAAATAGTTATTCATGGACTTCATGTTCCCAAGCAAGAATGTAGTTCTTATGGATGACAATGTGCCATGTCACCGGGCCTCAACTGCTCGGAAGTAGTTTGAACAATGTACTGGACAATTCGAGAAAATGTTTTCACCACCCAGATTGCCCGATATGAATACCACTGAACACCTGTGGGATGTAATCGAGAGCTCAGTTCATGCACAGAATCAGGCACCAGCAACACTTCTGAAATTGTGGATGGCTATAGAGGCAGCACTTCCAACGACTTGCTGAATCAACGTCACATCGAGTTGCTGCACTACGCTGGGCAAAAGGAGGTTAGACACGATATTAAGAGTTATCCAATAACTTTTGTTATTTCAGTGTGTATCAGTCAATTTTTCAGCGGAGTGACTATTAAATTGGACAATGGCCCTGATTTTCCTCTGTAATGGAATATTTGAAAACTGAGTTGAGCGTTTCTGCTTTTGCTTTGCTTCCCTCAATATCAGTCCCTGTCTCATCCGATAATGTCTGGACATTTATGTTGGTACCGCTAAGAGCCTTTAAATATAACCAGAATTTCTTTGTTTTTTTTGGGAGAGCATTCAATGACGTTTTGCTACCATAGTCGTTTAGGGCTTCATAGAATTTTCTATTGACAGCCAAAAGCGTTTCATTTAACGTTTCTAAATGCATCCCTACGCTTTGTTTTACACATATAATGCTATAGTCACTGTTTCTTTACAAAGACTGTATACCATAGAGGGTTTCCTCCCATTATGGGCTGTTTTACTTGGTACATTTCTACCAACTGTGTGCTCAAGGGGTATTCTGACCCTGAGCATCCGTAAGTATGAGATAAAGGAAAGCAATAATGGTAGCACAACTAGTGACAGCAAACCCATGTACTCCCAAACAAAATACTAAATGCAACTATGCCCTATCAAAAGTCCAGTTGGTCACACCAAGCTATTACATGACAAATACTTAGATAAAAGAAAGTACCCTTAGGCTAATGATAGGAATACCCAACTGACAGATCCATCATGGGAAGGACAAAATACTTTCCTTGACGACTCACATTTACAGGTACTATGCTTCATAGTACATTCACCCTGGTACAGTCTTTTCTGTGAGTGTGATATCTAGTTTGCTACTTATACACAAGGTGTTTGAAAAAGAATTCCCTAGTTTTAAGTACAAATTTAATTGGGAAATTAATGAAAATTACATCAATTTTATTTATTTATTTAATCATATGACTACGGCCCCCCGCCGGGCCGGCTGTTTGCTGGTGCCAGTCTTTCAATCTGACGCCACTTCGGCGACCTGCAGTCGATGATGATGATAGGCTGATGATGAGGACAGCACAACACCCAGTCACTGGGAGGAGAAAATTCCCCAACCCAGCCGGGAGTCGAACCCGGGGCCAGAGGATTGACAATCTGTAATGCTGACCATTCATTTACTGGGGGCGGACATTACATCAATGAGTACATATCATGGAAGAGAATTCCTTCAAGTTTTGTTTAATGTTAGTGGACGTCAACGTAGAATCCATTTGTTGCCCTGCCCACCTCGAGACGATATTCCACTTTTTGCCACGTATTCACCAACTTTTCAGATGTAACTGTCCCAACCACCACAACAATTCTTTCCCGTAAATGATTGATGTCTCTGATCTTTTCACTGCACACAACATTTTTTATGTGCCCCCAAAAGAAAAAGTTCCATGGGGTTAAGTTTGGGTTTTGTGGTGGCCAAAATATTAGGCCAGCCCTGTCTATCCACCTTCCTGGAAAGCGAGTGTAAAGAGCCGCAAGTCCGAGGTTATCGTAATGAGGAGGGGCGCCATCTTGTTGGAAAAACACAAGCCTCTTTCCCGTATCTACATCGTCCACTTGGCGACAGATGTACTCTGCCAACATGTCACAGTAAACGTCCCCATTTATTGTTCTTTTGACAAAAATGAAAGGAACAATCACACGATCTTCCATCAAACAGCACCAGTCATTAACTTTGGGAGAGTTACATTGATGTCGAATAACTAAAATTTCGTTACACTATTATAACTGACTCAGTTTTCACAAACCAAATAACACACTGTGCTTTCTGTTGTGGAGTACGCATTGTTGCTGAGTTCCTCTGCACTGAACTGCATGCGCACTTCAACTGAACTGAGGAAACAGAGGGAAGAAACAGCACTGGCGCCATCTCAAGTTCAAGCAGACCTGCCAACTGGAGTGAGCCAAACTTGGAGAGTTGATGAATCAAACACCACAAACTAGAATAGTGTATGTCACTTTGAACAGATTCTAGGACACATTAAAACTAGGGAGTTCTTTTTCATGTACTATGTTATGTAATTCCCCTGGGAAGATTTTTGTCCTGAGATTATATTACCGACTTGATTTGGCTTTATTAACCTATGATATTTTGTTGTATTCTTTAGGATGATACATGTTACTGTGTTTTACACATATTTGTGTACTTTATTATTAACTCAAGTTCTTATGTCTTTCACCATTGTGTTTCTGATATTCTACACTATTCTCAATCCACAGTCTTTTTGTCTACAATTCTAAGTATGAATGAGTTATATTACAATTATAGTAGTACATTTTCCTTGTGATACTGATGTCTCTTTGAGATTTAGGATGGCGAGATTCTTGTTATCACCCTATGGCTTGATTTGTTTTAATTAATTTGCTTGTATGCCTTCTTCAGCCTGGTGCATTTTTAAATCCTCCCCTGGTAATATGTGGGGTATTCGATGTTTTCTGACTGCATTCTTGAATTGCATTTCAGTTGTTTAGTGTAGTCGTCATGGGCGGCTCCTATATAGGTTTACAGGTTTGTGCTACTCCCACGGAATAATTTTATTCAACTGTGTTTGCCTTCTGAGCCTTCTATACTAGTGGAGAAGTAGCGTGGCGTTTATCTCTTTTTAAATGACCGGGCTCCAAACGCCGAACGCAGTGGAGTTGGACGGAATGTGCCGACGGCGACAACGGGTTCCACTGTGGCTGCAAACGCGGACTTGGGTGTCCCAGAGGGCGTACATGGTGGGGGGGGGGCAACGCTAGGCAACACTGTACTCGTATGCGGGCCTTTTGTGGAAGGTCACGCATCTTGAAACTGCCTAGAGATGATGCGGTCATTACCAATGGTTTCTAGAAGAAAATCTTTCACCTGGCCAATTTAAAATATTATTTATTTCATGACACTTTTGTAAATGCATTTGAAAACTGCTTCCCCAAGAAAATAGTTCAATATACTCGTAAGAAATCATGTAACAAACCATGGCTTACTAAGGGTATCAAAATATCATGTAACTGGAAAAGGGAAATGTATCTGACAGCAAGAAAGAGTAGTGACCCAGAAACTATCAAACATTATAAAAACTACTGTTCTATATTAAGAAAAGTTATTAGAAAATCCAGAAGTATGTGTATCATGTCTGAAATCAGCAACTCTGATAATAAAATTAAAACAATTTTGAATATTATTAAAAGAGAAACAGGTCAACCAAGAGCACAGGAAGACAGTATTACCATCAAATTGAATGAAAACTTTATGAACAAAAAGTCAGAAGTTGAAAATATTTTTAATAATCATTTTCTAAATGTGGATATAGTAGGATCCAGGTGTTCATTAGCAGATGCTAGGCAGTTAATGGAAGAGGCGATACCTATGCAATTTGATACAATTGAAATCTCACCCACTTCTCCCTCTGAAATTAGGAAAATAATAAACTTGCTTCAAAGCAAAAACTCACATGGAATTGATGGTATTTCCAGCAAAATACTAAAAGCTTGTTCTCAACAGATAAGTAACATTCTCAGCCACCTGTGTAATAGCTCTCTGGAATAGGGCATTTTCCCTGATAGACTGAAATATGCTATTTTTATACCTTTGCATAAAAAAGGGGGTAGTTCTGATGTCAACAATTACCATCCAATCTCCCTTCTAACAGCTTTATCCAAACTTTTGAGAAAGTAACGTATTCAAGAGTAGCTTCACATATCTGTAAAAATGAAGTACTAACAAAATGTCAGTTTGGTTTCCAGAAAGGTTTTTCAACAGGAAATGCCATATATGCTTTCACCAACCAAATTTTGACTGATCTGAATAACCGAACACCACCCATTGAGATTTTTTGTGATCTCTCAAAGGCTTGATTGTGTAAATCATGAAATTCTGCTAGAAAAGCTCAAGTACTGTGGCATGAGTGGGACAGTGCACAAATGGTTTAATTTGTACCTAACTGGAAGAGTGCAGAAAGTTTAAATGAGCAGTTCTCATAATATGCAAAGATTAGCACATTCCTCAAACTGGGGAACTATCAAGAATGGGGTTCCACAAGGGTCGGTCTTGGGTCCTTTGTTGTTCTTAATATATATTAATGACTTGCCATTCTATATTCATGAAGAGGCAAAGTTAGTTCTCTTTGCTGATAATACAAGTATAGTAATCACACCTGACAAACAAGAATTAACTGATGAAATTGTCAATAATGTCTTTCAGAAAATTACTAAGTGGTTCCTTCTAAACGGACTCTCACTGAATTTTGATAAGACACAGTACATACAGTTCTGTACAGTAAATGGTATGATGCCATTAATAAATATAGACCTTAATCACAAGCATATAGCTAAGGTAGAATATTCAAAATTTTTAGGTGTCTCCATTGATGAGAAATTAAATTGGAAGAAACACATTGATGATCTGCTGAAACGTTTGAGTTCAGCTTGTTATGCAATAAGGTTCATTGCTAATTTTGTTGATAAACATCTTATTAAATTAGCTTACTAAGCCTATTTTCACAAATTGCTTGCATATGGCATCATATTTTGGGGTAATTCATCACTGAGGAAAAAGTATTTATTGCACAAAAGCATGTAATCAGAATAATAGCTGGAGTCCACCCTAGATCATCCTGCAGACATTTATTTAAGGATCTAGGGATATTCACAGTAGCTTCTCAGTATATATACTCTCTTATGAAATTTGTTATTAACAACCAAACCCAATTCAAAAGTAATAGCAGTGTGCATGACTACAATACTAGGAGAAAGGATGATCTTCACTATTCAAGATTAAATCTAACTTTGGCACAGAAAGGGGTGAATTATACTGCCACTAAAGTCTTTGGTCACTTACCAAATAGTATCAAAATTCTGACAGACAACTAACAAGTATTTAAGAAGAAATTAAAAGAATTTCTGAATGACAACTCCTTCTACTCCATAGAGGAATTTTTAGATATAAATTAAGGAAAAAAGAAAAAAAACCAAACAAAAAAATTATAAAAAAGTTAAAAAATAAATTAATTAATTAATTAAAAAGTTGATATATTAACTTAATTATGTTGTTAAATTAACTTAATTATGTCATGTATTGGAAAATTTGACTCATTCCACATCATTACGAAATATCGTATTCATGATCCATGGAACTAGTATTAATCTAATCTAATCTCTAATCTAATACCCAGTAGCACCTCCTCTTGTATTTATGCGTGCCTGTATTCGTCGTGGGATACTATCCACAAGTTCACTGAGGTACTGTTGGTCCAGAGTGTCCCACTCCTCAACGGCGATTCAGTGTAGATCCCTCAGAGTGGTTTGTGGGTCACGTCATCCATAAAAAAACCCTTTTCAATCTATCCCAGGCATGTTCGATAGGGTTCATGTGTGGAAAAGATGCTGGCCACTCTAGTCGAGCGATGTCGTTATCCTGAATGAGATCATTCGTAAGATGTACACGATGGGGGAGCGAATTGTTGGCTATTAAGATGAATGCCTCGCCAATATGCTGCCAGTAGGTTGCACTATCGATCGGATGATGGCATTCATGTATCGTACAGCCATTACGGCGCCTTCCTTGACCATCAGCGGCGTACGTCGGCCGCACATAATGCCATCCCAAAACACCAGGGATCGTCCGCCTCGCTGCACTCGTTGGAAAGTGTGTCTGAGGCGTTCAGCCAGACCAGGTTGCCTCCAAACACGTCTCAGAAGATTGTCTGGTTGAAGGCATATGCGTCACGCATCAGTGAAGAGAACGTGATGCCAATCCTGAGCCATCCATTCTGCATGTTTTTGGGCCCATCTGTACCACACTGCATGATGATGTGGTTGCGCATCATGCAGTCTATTGTGCACATGTTTGAGTCAACATGTTGGCATTGCTGTCAGGGTTCCTCCGAGCAACAATCCTTAGGTAGCGGTCATCCACTGCAGTATTAGTCCTTGGGCGGCCTGAGCGAGGCATGTCATTGACAGTTTCGGCCTCTGTGTATTTTCTCCATGTCCTACAATATCACTTTCGTTCACTCTGAGACGCCAAGACACTTCCCTTGTTGAGAGCCCTTCCTGGCACAAAGTAACAATGCGGACGCGATCGAACCGCGGTATTGACCGTCTAGGCATGATTGAACTACAGACAACACAAGTCATGTACCTCCATCCTGGTGGAATGACTGGAACTGATCGGCTGTCGGAACCGCTCCATCTAATAGGCGCTGCTCAAACATGATTGTTTACATCTTTGGGCGAGTTTAGTGACATCTCTGAACAGTACAAGGGACTGTATCTGTGATACAATACCCACAGTCAACGTCTGTCTTCAGGAGTTCTCGGAATTGGGGTGATGCAAAACTTTTTTGATGTGTGTATAATCGAGCTGTAATTCCAGAAATTTAACACTGTCAATCTCTTCTATCTGTATGTATTCAATTGTTATACATATCCTGGAAGGAAATCTCTCCTACAGTTTCTCAACTGCATGTGGTGTGTCTTCTCAAGGTTTAATGACAGGATATGAGCTTTAAACCATTTAGTTAATGTCAGTGAAAATTCCTGGCTATTTATTGCAATGTTTGTATTCATCTGCAAACAAAACAAACTTACCATCTGGCACTGTAACAGATGAGAGGTCATTAATGTACACAAGAAGAAGCAATAGACCCTAAATGGAACCTTGAGGAATGCAGCATGTAATTAATTCCCAGTCAGACGAAGACTGATTGCACAGAAGCAAGGCTCAATAGCAGTGCGGTGTACAAAAAATTCTTCTGTGTTTCCTTCTCATGTTACCAAAGTCATTTTCGTACATAATGTGAAAGTCGAACAGATCACAGAACCGTGAGATAGACGCCACATTGTGGGAGACAAGGAGCAGTGCAACAATGCAGCTCCAGCGGAAAATGTGATATAATATGTTCCGCAGACTATGCCGTGGATAATAAAAGAATCAGTGTCATCGATGACAGCACATCAGGAAATGATAGAAGCAATGTGTAATATTGCAAATTGCTAGGAACTTTAAATATGGCATCAAATCATTGCACCACAAAGTAATATACTCATTGTACGCATGTAAAAATTAAGATGCCTTCCCTGGTAACACAAGACTCCACAGAAAGGAAGAGCGCTGAATCACTCCCTGGCCTGGGGCACTGAACATCATAGAACTAATGCAACAAAATGACACATAAAGAGAAAGGCATCGTCATTGTGGTGACTATGCACTGTGAGGTAAGAAGACTTATTCACATGGCAAGACAGCTCTTTCAAGAATGACAAAGTGGAATAAAGCTATCCAGCGACTCTGAATAATGAGGTTGGGCAATTCTGGAAGTGTTCCTCCCAGTGCTGACTAAATGAGAAGAGCAAAATGAACGAAGTAAAGGCCAACCAATGGCGACACCCAGCTATTATGACCTGTTGCCTTTCCTGGGGTAGGAGTACTGCTGTAGGGGTGGCGCTGAACAGCAGACTCTCTTAAGTATTCCCTAAAACAGATATTCATTTTCAGATGTTCTCAGGCATTCTCAGTCTACCAACATCAAGTTATGAAGAGGACCCTACAACAGCATGCCATCTTCTCATCTAGAAGTCTAAAAGCTTTTATGGAACTGTAAGTTCCACTCTGGGAGCTTCACCACTGTTAGGCACATTGGCAACGTTAGTGCTGACTCCAATGTGGTGACCTTAGTGCTCTTTGTCCTGTGAGTCTCCTGGTAGCCTACAATACGAGCCTGGAAACGTGCAGCCACTCTTTCACCTTCGCAAGTGGTAGTGGACTCCCTGCTGCCCTTCTCTGCTGCTGTGGGTAGACTCTTCTGCTACGGGTTACCACTTCTTCTTTGGGGGCGACAACGTGATATGTTGCACCACACCATATCCCGTATCAAGATGTTCGGCTGCCATTTGGCAGTGCAGCAGATGAGTGGGGAACGACATGCCACCTCACTTGATGTGCACAGCCTCAGATGTGAACCACCATGACTAAGCTGGCTGGGTGTATACTGCTTCTGACCTACAAGCATTGGCTGCATGAGGCGATACCCTGACAGTTTTGTACTTTGAATAATAAATGTTTACATTGTCAATACTGTTTCTCTGATGTCCCATTGGGCATATGGCAGACATCCACTTACCTCAACACTGCTCAACCTCGCCCTGGGTGGTGGTATGTTGACCTCCTGACCGTGATCTACCCATCACCACCAACCAACTCAGTGGCTGACCAACCTAGCCATTGCATCTGGTATCAGAATCTGCCAGTGGCGTCTGCAGCTGGTCCAGGACTACAACTTCAGCCATAGCATGCAGTACAGCGTTGTAACATTGGTAAGCGAGTTTTCGTTCTGGCCTTTTTTTTGTTTTTCCTTTATTTGTAGCTATGGCGAATGAATGAGACGTGCATTGGAATTTAGAGGTTAAGTTTGTAAGGCTGCAGGAGCCTGCGAATTTGTCATAATTATAGGGAATGTTATTTACGACTGGTGTGGTGTGAGTATTGTAATTTGGCTAGTTATAATTTACCATGCATACAAGTTGTACCAGCTGTGTATAGCATATGCCAAAGGAATGGCCATGAAGCATATCAGCGTGTAATGTAGCAACTACGTCATGTAGTACTGTATAAATATACCCACTCTATTTTGTAAATTTATTTAAAGGCTTCAATAGTAATTTTAATAATAATAATAACGTAAGGACTTCACGGAAATATAAACAAAATTAATTCACGCCACCCATAAGGCGATGTGAATTAATATATTTTCGTTATTAATAAAAGTACACGGAAATGAGGGTATGTAGAAGGCAGTGGGCAGGTATACGTTGAAGATTGTGAGTGCTGAGGGGAACCTCCACTGTAGGACTCCGATGGCGATATTGCGAGATATCGGCGTCGAGAGAAAATAATCCCACTTGTCCTTAACCCTTCAGGTTAATATATATATATATATATATATATTGTAAATGTAATCTAAAGCACGTAATTGAAAACAGGGCTTAAGAAAAGGATCTCCTCTCTTACATGCTATTTTCTTTCAATAGTTTATAAAATGAGTAACGGCATTATTACTCATTTGCGCGGAGGTACGTATAAAGTGGAGGGGAGCACTAGTTTCGGAGTTGGCGCCTTTCCTCTGGAGAGTCACTCTGGGTCCTTCATGATGGACAGACCTGTATCTGACTGCTCCAGTGAAACTTCATTCGGTCAGTAAGTACTTTTACAGTACAAATGGCTTTCCAGGCACTGCTCCAAGTGTCTAGAACAGCAGTTGAGTAGCGACAGGTTATTTCGCAATTTAATACGCCAGTAAAAGTGATTTTGATTGTGTGATATGCAGTCTCTTTGGAACTGTGATAAACTTTAGAACAACGGTAGAACCACGTATCGCTATCAAGATGCAGTCTCATCCTCATAGGCAAGTGATTTCTAGCATAGCTCGGCACTGGTGTGAATTTCAAATTAGTCTTCAAGGTTTTACTGTGCACAAGACGGCCGTAGAGTCTAGTGAAGTTAAATGAATCAAAATTCATTGAGTTATGTGGTAATGTTCAGGTGAGCGATTGTTTGTTGTAACTGCTTCATTAGAAGTTCCTTGTGGTGGTGCAAAATTAATTGTTTAGCACTCATTGAAACCAGTATCTAAATTCTAGTATGTAAAGAGAAGACAGATTGTGTCTAGAAGAGGCAAATATATATTGCATTGTTCTGAAGGATAGAACCTGATTCACTGTGAAGATAATTTATGAACATAATCAGAGATGTGTCATCATAAGGTGCATTAGGGGACGATGTAGACTGATACTCTGTCAGTTGTGTGGTCTCGGACTAACTACATGTGCCAAACATTACTGTAATAGCAATCCCTTGCAGTTGTAAATTTGGAAATTTGTGGTAAGGTCTTATGGGACCAAACTGCTGAGGTCATTGGTCCCTAAGCTTACACACTACTTAACCTAACTTACACTAAGGACGACACACATACGCATGCCACGGGACTGCTACGGTCGCAGGTTCGAATCCTGCCTCGGGCATGGGTGTGTGTGATGTCCTTAGGTTAGTTAGGTTTAAGTAGTTCTAAGTTCTAGGGGACTTATGACCTAAGATGTTGAGTCCCATAGTGCTCAGAGCCATACGCATGGCCAAGGGAGGACTCAAATCCCTGACGGGGGGAGCTGCGCAGACTGTGATAAGACGCCTTGCAATTGTACATGTGCTTTATTGGAGGACACTATGCCTCTGAATTATATTTTATTTATCACAATAGGTTCATGTTACTATTTGCTGGAAAACCCTTCTTCATTACAATATTACTTGGTTGATTCGTTGATTCCCAAGATTGCTTACAATGAATAGTATCACGAGCAGGAGAGCAGGACTGTCTTTAAGAGCCAAACATCTTCGTGAAATATAAAGGTTGTGGTCTGTGGTGCTTATCACACACACACATGCATCACTCCGCTGTTCGATTCGTTACGGCTCACTTCGTTAACGTCACTCGCCTACGCCACTAGCAGCACAATTTGGCTGGACGCAAGGGAAGCAAGCTTGCAGCCGCTCTGGAGCTTCTCATCGACGCGATGGGGAGTAACTACGGCTACAAACGACAGCAGAAGCATACACAGAACAAGGTGCAGTGCTTCGAGTACCAGCAAGTGGGGCACATTGCGAGTGTATGCAAGCACGGCAGTGCACGACACTCGTAATTGTCCCAGGCCAAGAGGGCTGGCTTGCAGATGCTCGAATTGCGGCGGCTCAAAGCCGCAAATTCGCGTAACTGTGGCTACCTCAAAGAGTTCTTCCGCCAGCACACCGCGACACTCCCTGCGGCGATACCTGGCGCCGAGTTGGCGCCCCCCCCCCACCCCCCCCTCTACCGAGGGGTGCAGGCTGCGCCGCCTGGAAGCCCCCACTGACGACGCCATGGCCGGCTTCCGAGCCGCTTTTGCAGCCGTAAGGACCGCACTCAAGGATGAGCTAGCAGCTGTAAATTGCCAGCTCCAGCAGCCGCGTGAGGAACTGCGGGTTCTGAAGAAGAAGGCGTCTGTCCCCGGCCCCACCTCCCTTGTGAGGCGGCCGGCGGGAGTGGACGCTACCACGCAGACGACCACCGCCTCGCCCCCTGCAGAAATGCTGGAGGCGGTGCACCTGGAGATGGACGTCGAGACGCCGGGTTGCCTCCCTCCGTGGAGACAGACACATGAACTGGGGAAGAGACACCATCCACTTCCCCGCATGATGAGGAAGAGGCATCATAGGAGGAAGAGCTGCCTCTGTGCCTGCCATTCCCAGATGAGCGCAATGTACAACCATTCCTCAAGAAGATTGCAGCGTTCATAAGACATGGGTCATACCCATACTGGGACAACCCTTATCCCTTCACACTGCTGTACATGCCCAAGTTTCCCCTTCCCCACCACCCGTGCAACCTACGCCACACCCGCAGCCTGTTGCATGAGGTGGTGTCTCGGAAGGAGCTGAGCCTAATTAACACCCACCCTATCTTCACCCGCCGCAACTGGGAACATATCTAGTGAGTCACGGAGAAGTGGATGAAGAAGGAGTGGCGCTCCGGCAGGAGGCAACCTATCGCTGAAGACCACGCAGCAGTAGCCTACTTCGAAAATCTATGGAAGTAGCAAGATGCCAATTCCAACGAGAGGCAGTCAATACCACCTAAGAGGATAATGAAGGGACAGCAGCTACACTACTTATCCTCCTTCAGCACAAGACTCGAGGAAAGTCCGTGAATTATGAGACTGTGAGACCGGTGTTTATGACACATAACAAATGTTAGATGGGCGTTGGCCTGCTGCACGCTCCATTTAATATAATCTATGTGGCGCTAAAGCTCTCAAATGAGTAACCACTGGCACCAATACATGAATAATAGTATGCAACTCATGTTATATCACATTCCATCATTGGTGTAGTAATAACGGTAGTCAGGTGGAATAAATCTCAGTGTAATAAACTACTCCACCCACCCTGCTAACTTCCAAGTGCTCTGAATCATGCTGGGCTATGATTCATCATAAGGGTTAGTGTTAGCCTGTCCTTGTATTCATGTCTATGTGTTACAGTTGATGCCTGGATTTGTATTATGTATGAACAGAGATTACACAAGTGCCAGAAACACGAATGATGATGTTGTATCAATCGTTTGAAGTCTTGGTGAGGCAGTTTGCTGAGTTAAAGTAGAAAAATGAACGAGAAGTAGACTTTTAAAAGCCATGAATGAGCATAAAAAAACGGAGGTAGTTGAAGCAAAGCTTTGGTTAATGTACTTACCCCTTCTGCGTTTCCTACAGCAGCTAATCTAGTGATTCCTCATTTGCGTAGGTCAACTGAGGATATTACTGTGTTTGTTTGTGACCTGGAAGTTGCTGCTAGGTTGGCTAATTGGTCAGATGAGGTAGCTCACATCTATGAGCTTACACAGAATGTATTGTGCCAGAAGCAGAAAACAGGGCTCTAGATGTATTTTTATGGAGGCTTGCAGCAGACTAATCAACTATAGTGCAAATTGAAAACCCATGGGATTTACCCATCACTGTTATGTTTGTTACACAACTGGAAGAAGTCGGCAGTGCTACCTGATGACAAGATAATCGTCGTGTGCTATAGATGTGGCCATACAGACCACATTAAGGAGCAACGTCGTGAATCTAAGTCTTATGAATGTGGGATAGTGGGGCAACAGGCTCAAGACTGCCAGAATAAGAGGCAAAGTAGGCAATATCGCGATAAGCAGTTGTCAAACGCCCGTGGGAGTTCTTCAACTATCGGATGGTATTTCCGATAAAAGATAGTGGCGAAAAAGTGTATACAGTGGCGGAGATCTGCTCGGTGGGCACAGTGAACGGAGGTTTTGGTGGACACAAGAGCTCTTGTGTCAGTAGCTAGTCTGGACCACCTAGTTGGGAAGACTCTAAAGCCTCCAGAATATATGTTAAGTGGAGTAGGAAATAACGATGCCGTTTTATTGGGGTCAACACTGATCAGTTTCAGTGTTGCAGCAAACAATTTCTGGGAATATATGGATGTATTGCCACGTGTTGGTGAGGACTATTGCACTGTCCTAGGTCTATACTTTGTGCATGAGCATGGCACTAAAATTGATCTTTTGTGGTATGTGATCGACTCATTGGTACATTATTCCAGGTGGGAAGGAAAGACCACTGCAAGTGTTACAGTGTCACAAAATCCACCCGTCATAAAGGTGGAACCAAGCAAAATTCAGATGAGCCCACTGAAGTTTAATTTGCAAGATAAAGTACCGAGAAGTACACGAAAGTTAAGCAGGGTAGGCCGGCCGGTGTGGCCGAGCAGTTCTTGGCGCTTCAGTCTGGAACTGCGCGACCGCTATGGTCGCAGGTTCGAATCCTGCCTCAAGCATGGATGTGTGTGATATTCTAAAGTTAGTTAGGTTTAAGTAGTTCTAGGGGACTGATGACCTCAGATGTTAAGTCCCATAGTGCTCTGAGCCATTTGAACCATTTTTTAAGCAGGGTAACTATGGGTAGTGACATTCACTGTGAGATGTGTGTTATACAGCCATTGGAATGCAACTACTAGATGGATATGTTGCATTACTTCATGTATAGAACTATGGTTTGTGTGAATGAAATAGATGAGGATTGTACTTAAGTATGGATAAATCTGGCTCTGTCAAGGTGGGTCTGCCAAAGGATTTGTTGATTGCAAACTTGGACACCCTGGATCAGGATAATCTTCTTACGTTAAGTGGGACCTTCGTCACAACCAGACCATCAATGCACCTGCATTACGCAAGAAGGTAAAGCACCCGAAGAGAAGAGATAAGACTGCTATGGAAGCTTTGTTAATACAATTCCCTCATCTGTTCAAACCTCATAGATTGTTATCTGGAGCACTATTAATGTGAAATAACACTCCAATGTACAAGAAGCCATACAGGATCCATAGGCACCTACAGCCTATAATGGAAGAATTAATCGATCAACACCTAGCCATGTGTGTTATTGAAGAAAGTGTTAGTCCACAGGAACAGCCATTGAATTTTCCAAAAAAACTCGTCACATGCAGCAAAGAGGTATAGATATTGCTGCAGCTACACATACCTAAATGCAAAAACTATTATGATTGCACATCCTACACCGAATATAACAGAGACTTTAGACAACTTAGGTCATGGCAAGTACTTCTTCACAATGGATTTGAAGAGTGGTTATCACCAGTTGGAATTGGTTCTGGAAGACTGGCCAAAGATCACGTTTCCTGTCCCTTGGGGATCACTGTCATCAGATGTCATTTGGTCCTTACGATGTGCCAGCTACTTTTCAGAGGTTGTTCCATGTTGAGCTCACAGGATTAAAACCGAGGCAGTACATGATTTATCTTGAGGAAGTAACTGTATTTTAGAAGAACCTGGAAGAGCATGTGCAGTAATTCGAGGAAGTTTTTAAGAGTTTATATTCATCATGTTGATGCTCAGTATTTGAGAAGTGTCATTTTGCAGCAACAGAGGTAAATTATTTGGATCATGTAGTTAGTCAGGAAGGTGTGAAAACTGATCCACATTTGATTTCTTACAACCATATAAACCAAGTAACTTCAGTCATTTTTAGGACTCTGTAATTTTTATATAAGATATTCGTTAAGGCGTTTACCAAAATTGTTAAGTTGCTGAACTATTTGTTGAATAAAAGGTATGGAGGTGGAGTGGGCACCTGTCAGTCATCATTTGAAAAATTAAGAGAAGCACTCCAGTACTGATATATCTGACTATGAAAGAGAATTTATTCTCTTGTGTGACATGATCAGTTGAGCAATTGGATGTATTGTAATCAGTCAGGATGTAGATGGCAATGACCATCCAGAGGAATATACATCGAGAGAGTTGACTAGAATAGAATAGAATTATTCACCCATGGAGAAGGAAATGCTGGCTGTTATTAAAGGTATTCAGTTTTTTCATTGTTACTTGTATGGGGAAAGGTTTAAAGTCGTGACAGACCATGCTGCATTACTGTGGCTGCTGGGACTAACAGATCCTTTACATATATTAACACATTAAGGTCTGAAATTGAGAATCCGGCTACAAAGTCATACACAAACAAGGCAAGAAAGACAGTAATGCTGACAGCTTGAGTTGGAAGTTTAGGATCATGTAAGCATTGGGAAGGACCCTTCTGAATGGCAAGGGGCACAGGCTGCCAACGCTAACTGGCAGGTATTTAGGACATAGCCACAGTTTACAATGTACAAGGGCCTGTTGTGTAGGAAGACAAAGTACAGATCGTATATGGTCTTACATGCAACTTTAAAGGACGAAGTGTTAAGACAAGCACCATATATTAGCGGGTCATGATGGGGTAGGAACGACTGATCATCATGTAGCCAAGAAATTTTGGAAGCGATCAAAGAGAGAGGATGTTGAGCAGTACGTCAGAAACTGTATACTGTGCACGCGATGTGCCAACCTCAGTCACCCACGAATACCATTTCAGAGATTACTGGAGGCATCTACACCATTTGAAATTGTGGGAGTGCATATTCTAGAGCCATTCAACTGAACACTGGCAGATAACAATTACATCTTAATCATCACAGACCACTTTTCTAGTTTTTATAATGGTTGCAATACCGAGTACAGTGGCACAGACCGTGGTGAACAACTGGTTGGTGATGATTGACTTTTCCAACATGAAAATTACAGATGAGGACACTAACTACATGCCCAGTCTGATTAAGCAGCTATGCCACTTACAACACATTCAGAAGCTCAACAGTAGCTCCTTCCACCCTTAGTCTAATGGAAGAACTGAATGTGTTCGCCACACAGTTGATAAGATGTTGAGTTATTATGTGATCTGTCACTTCAACAACTAGAATGTCTGTACGTCATATCAGCATATGTTTCTAAGGTACACTGCAGTCTTGTTCTTTCACCATATGTGGTATTTTGCAGTAGAAAGATGCCTTCTAGTTTTTACGTGATAAAGCCTAAATTTGGGAAAAATAGAAAGTCAGTAAAGAAGTTTGCAAACATGTTATGGGATGAGAATTTGTGCGCTGATATGAAACTTCCATGCAGAAGGGTATGGTGTTTTTCCAAATTGGTGTCTTCAATCCAGGCTGTCCTTGGGGTGATTGCCCGAATGCTCATAGTGATTCTCCCTGATCACTATACCGATTCTGGACTGTATGATCTTTGAATAGAAACCGATTCTGGAAAGTATGGCCTTTGAATGGAAACGTTTTGATCGTCCCTTATAGATAATGAGTAATGGATGAAAAAGATTTGTAGCTGTTATAAGCTACTGGGCTTGTATTGTCAGTTTATTCTATTAATGCTAAGTGTTGTTGTGTTCAGGGGTTTAGTTTATGACTACATGAGGGATGAGGTATTGTGAATCAGTGTGAGTGAGCTAGTGAATCTCGTATGCACACCTTTTTTGCAGGGGAGGGAGAATGATGCAAACTCCTTTCTCACAGGTGGCAGTACCACCGAGAGCACCCAGAGTGGATATAATAATTCTAGTAATTATACATGTCTTTGGGGGAGGTATAGTGGATGCACTACAAAGTCGATGGTTCAAAGCATGTTTGATATTTCCTAAAGAAGCAAATGTCACACTATATAGTCACCAATGGTCATTGACGGTGACCTATAACACATGAAAGGTGAGGAATGAAATATGAAGATTATAGGAAACATTTTCTGTATTTCATCAGAATGAGGAAAAAGAACTAACAGAAGTATGGGAAGAAAATCATGGGTTACAATTTCAGTGTGAGAGACTGAGAGAACAGTTACGTCATGTAATGGAGTAAGAACCATGAACGTTGATACAAAGGAAAAGGGGCTGGTGGATGCAGGCACAAAATTACTAGAAACAGTGAAACTTCCTGGCAGATTAAAACTGTGTGCCAGACCGAGACTCGAACTCGGGACCTTTGCCTTTCGCGGGCAAGTGCTCTACCAACTGAGCTACCCAAGCACGTCTCACGGCCCGTCCTCACAGCTTTACTTCCGCCAGTATTTCGTCTCCTACCTTCCTACCTACTAGAAACAGTGTTTGATAAAGTGGACAATGATGACATTCAGGAGTTCATCAGACATTTGAGCAAGAAAAAGGAGCTGCGGATGCTAATAGAGCAACTATGGAATGACATACCAACACAGTTATGGAATTTGGAGCAGGATGTGTTGAACACCACCAACATAGTGCAAGAACTAACCACAGAATTGACGATATAAATGAAGACAGCTGTGAGAGTGATCAATGAAGATCTAGATAAAGTGCAGACATGACTGACTCTACTGGAAGAGAGAATGGCCATGGCGAGATTACCACAATCACTGGCGGACTGTTTAAGCAATGTAAGGGTATGTAGGGATATCCATCGTGACGTTACCAGAGAGAGCAGAGGAATACCTGTGGGCGATTGAAAGACAGCAATGTGCTCTGATTCATAATACGATGTAGACATATTTATGTACTGTGCTTCATCGTGCTTTGCGAATAAAGTATATTTGGTATAAACTTTCTCAACTCTGTTATTGGAATGTTCCCTGTCATCCAATAGCGAAGTACTTCCTAGAGGTGACCCCTCATCAGCTGTGAAATTTGTAGTGCAAGTTTTGTACAAATCGTTTCAATGGACATTAACTATGTAGCCATATTTTGTTGTTAATACATCTCTGTCAGCTCCAGGGAACATCACATCTGGGATTAACGCAAGTAAAATGTGAGGGATGCAAAATCCTTCTCACTTGTTCTCTTTAATTGCCCTCTTGTGGGATGTCGATATGAAGGTTATCAGATACTAAGGGACGTAATTACTCTTTGCTTGAATTAAATCAAGAGACAGGTCTTGCTACATTCACAATTTTGCAAGTTCTATTGGCGGACACTGTGTGTGGAAGAGGCATACGAGACAGCTTAGATTACATTAGATTAGATTAGTACTTGTTCCATAGATCATGAATACTACACTTTGTAATGATGTGGAACGTGTCAGGTTAATAAAAGGTGTCTATACAAGATATTACATTACCCAAAATATTACATGACACTTAATATTTTTTTGGGCAGGGGTGGGAGACGTTGTGGAAATTACCCGCTTACTATATCCAAAAATTCACCTAATCAGTAGAAGGAGTTGCCATTAAGAAATTCTTTTAATTTCCTTTTAAATGCTATATGGCTATCTGTCAGACTCTTGATGCTGTTAGGTAAGTGACTAAAGACTTTTGTGGCAGCATTATTTACCCCCTTCTGAGCCAAAGTTAGATTTAATCTTGAGTAGTGAAGATCATCCTTTCTCCTAGTGTTGTAGCCATGTACACTGCTATTAGTTTTGAATTCGTTCGGATTGTTAATAACAAATTTCATAAGTGAATATATGTATTGTGAGGCTACAGTGAAAATCCCAAACTCCTTAAGTAAGTGTCTGCAGGATGATCTTGGATGAGCTCCAGCAATTATTCTGATTACACGCTTTTGTGCAATGAACACTCTTTTACTCAGTGATGAGTTACCCCAGAATACGATGCCATACGAAAGCAGAGAATGAAAATAGGCATGGTAAGCTAATTTACTGAGATGTATATTGCCAAAAATTGCAATGACCTTAACAGCACAAGTAGCTGAACTCAAACGATTCAGCAGATCCACAGTGTGTTTTTCCAGTTCAAACCCTCATCAATGCATACACCTAGAAATTTTGAATATTGTACCTTAACTATTTCTGATTGAAGTCTATATTTATTAATGGTGTCATTCCATTTACTGTGTGGAACTGTACATACTGTGTTTTGTCAAAGTTTAATGAGAGCCCATTTGCAGAGAACCACTTAATGATTTTGTGAAAAACATCATTTACAATTTCACCAGTTAATTCTTGTCTGTTGGGTGTGATAGCTATACTTGTATCATCGGCAAGAAGTACCAGCTTTGCATCTTCGTGAATAGAGAATGGCAAGTCATTAATACATATTAAGAACAGCAGAGGACCCAAGACCGAACCTTGTGGCGCCCCATTCTTGATTGTTCCCCAGTTTGAGAAATCACCAGTTTTTTGCATATTTGCTTATTTCAACTTTCTGCACTCTTCCAGTTAGGTATGATTTAAACCATTTGAGCACTGTCCCATTCATACCACAGTACTTGAGCTTATCTAGAAGTATTCCATGATTTACACAATCAAAAGCCTTTGAGAGATCACAATAAATCCCAATGGGTAACTTCCAGTTACTCAGAGCATTTAATATTTCAAGAGTGAAAGTATATATAGCATTTTCCGCTGAAAAACCCTTCTGGAAACCAAACTGGCATTTTGTTCAAACATTATTTTTACAAAGGTGTGAAGCTACTCTGTAATACATTACTTTTTCAAGAATTCTGGATAAGGCAGTCAGAAGAGAGATTGGGCAGTAGTTGTTGACATCAGACGTATCTCCTTTTTTATGCAGTGGTTTAACAATGGCATACTTCAGATCAGATCATTCAAAATTTGATTGGTGAAAGCATATATGGCATTTTCTGTTGAAAAACCTTTCTGGAAACCAAACTGACATTTTGTTAGTACTTGTTTGTTACAGATATGTGAAGCTACTCTTGAATACATTACTTTCTCAAAAATTTTGGATAAAGCTGTTAGAAGGGAGATTGGACGGTAATTGTTGACATCAGATCTATCCCCCTTTTTATGCAAAGGTATAACAATAGCATATTTCAGTCTATCAGGGAAAATGCCCTGTTCCAGAGAGCTATTACACAGGTGGCTGAGAATCTTACTTATCTGTTGAGAACAAGCTTTTAGTATTTTGCTGGAAATGCCGTCAATTCCATGTGAGTTTTTGCTTTTAAGCAAGTTTATTATTTTCCTAATTTCAGAGGGAGAAGTGGGTGAGATTTCAATTGTATCAAATTGCATAGGTATGGCCTCTTCCATTAACAGCCTAGCATCTTCTAATGAACACCTGGATCCTACTATATCCACAACATTTAGAAAATGATTATTAAAAATATTTTCAACTTCTGACTTTTTGTTCGTAAAGTTTTCATTCAATTTGATGGTAATACTGTCTTCCTGTGCTCTTGGTTGACCTGTTTCTCTTTTAATAATATTCCAAATTGTTTTTATTTTATTATCAGAGTTGCTGATTTCAGACATGATACACATACTTCTGGATTTTTTAATAACTTTTCTTAATATAACACAGTAGTTTTTATAATGTTTGATAGTTTCTGGGTCACTACTCTTTCTTGCTGTCAGATACATTTCCCTTTTCCGGTTACAAGATATTTTTATACCCTTAGTAAGCCATGGTTTGTTACAAGGTTTCTTACGAGTATATTTAACTATTTTCTTGGGGAAGCAGTTTTCAAATGCATTTACAAAAATGTCATGAAATAAATTATATTTTAAATTGGCATCAGGTTCACGGTACACCTCATCCCAGTCTAACTGCTGTAGGCTTTCCCTGAAATTTGCAATTGTTAAATTGTTGACTGAACGTACTACTTTGGAGGACTGTTTAGTATTGCTGAATGGAGCTATGTCATATATTGTAACTAGCTGTGCACCATGATCAGAAAGACCATTCTCAACAGGCTGAGCATTGATCTGGTTAAACTTATCTTGGTCTATAAAGAAGTTATCTATCAGTGAGCTGCTATCCTTTACCACCCGAGTAGGAAAATCAATAACGGGTGTCAAATTGAAAGAACCGAGTAATACTTCAAGGTCATTTTTTCTATTACCCTCTTTCAGAGAATCTACATTGAAGTCCCCACAAATAATAATTTGCTTCCCCCTGTCTGACAGATAGCACAACAAGGAGTCAAAATTTTTCAGAAATAGATGAAAATTTCCTGATGGGGACCTATATACAGTTACAATTATAAATGTGCCTTTATTTAATTTAAGCTCACAGGCACATGCTTCTATATGTTTCTCTACACAAAACTTTTTTGTTTCTATACTTTTTGCACAATGATGACTTTTGACATATATGGCAACTCCTCCTTTCTCCATATTTTCTCTCATTACATGTGCAGAGAGCTTATATCCACTTACATTTACCTTATCCATATCAGTAACAATGTGATGCTCAGACAGGCATAGTATATCTATTTCATCCTCAGCTTCTAAATCTTCTAAGCAAACCAGAAGCTCATCTATTTTATTCTTTAAACTCCCAATATTTTGATGAAATATACTTACATTATTTTTAATTATACTTTTATGAGAACCTTTCCTTATTGTAACATTTGCAGCACTCTCCTGTCTGAGTTTCTCATTGTGCTTAGGCCTAGTTGCTATACCAGTGGTCACATGGTGTTCAGAGAGGCAGATTATGTCAACTGGGTTGGGTGACTTTAATTCATCAATGCAATTACCTAGGACTGAGATACAACTTGGTGGAGATAAAATTTCTGGTGATTGGTGAAAATTTATAATTGACAGCTGTGATTGGTGATCCAATGTGCTAGAATTGTGCTGTTTAATTTCTTTCCTAAACTGAAGATTTGTTTCAATCCTGACCTCTCGTAGAACTTGACCTCTTTCTGTCTTACCTATCCTAAAAAAGGTGCTGCTCCAACACCTGTAACCACTGGTATTTTACCATTCATGGCAGTGCCTCCCCCCCTTAAATTTCCTGCTATTACCCCAGCCAGTTTCCCCTTCCCTTTCCTGTTGAGATGTAGGCCGTGCCTGGTATAGTCCCACCTACTGAGTGAATCAACAGGAACCACACCAATATGAGCCCCTGCACCCGACCCAAGCAGCCGTTCCAACTCCAAATTAACTCTCCCAACAGAAGAGTTCAAATGAGGCCGGTCATGGCGTCTCAGGACAGATACAAATTCAACACTGGTGTGTCTCGATGCCGACGCAATCTTTACCAGGTCACACTCTATACTGTACCCAGGATCTCTGTCGATGCTGTTCCCTGGCCCTCCCACAATAACCACGGTGTCTTCCCTGGTAAATCCTTTACAGAGTGAACCTAAATCCTCTGTCACCTGATCCAGACTAGCACTTGGTTTGAAAAAATTTGTGACCTGGTATTCTGGTCCTAATTCCTCCTGCAGAAGTTGGCCTACACCTCTGGCATGAGAACTGCCTAACAACAAAACTTTCTTCCTTTTCAATGGCTTTCCTACATTCTTTTTCAATTTCCTATTGAAAGTTTGTTGTGTCCTGTCTATACCTACCTCTGCAAAGATCAGCACATTCCTCAAACTGGGGAACTATCAAGAATGGGGTTCCACAAGGGTCAGTCTTGGGTCCTTTGCTGTTCTTAATATATATTAATGACTTGCCATTCTATATTCATGAAGAGGCAAAGTTAGTTCTCTTTGCTGATGATACAAGTATGGTAATCACACCTGACAAACAAGACTTAACTGATGAAATTGTCAATACTGTCTTTCAGAAAATTACTAAGTGGTTCCTTGTAAACGGACTCTCACTGAATTTTGATAAGACACAGTACATACAGTTCCGTACAGTGAATGGTATGACACCATTAATAAATATAGATCTTAATCAGAAGCATATAGCTAAGGTAGAATATTCCAAATTTTTAGGTGTGTCCATTGATGAGAGATTAAATTGGAAGAAACACATTGATGATCTGCTGAAACATTTGAGTTCAGCTACTTATGCAATAAGGGTCATTGCAAATTTTGGTGATAAACATCTTAGTAAATTAGCTTACTACGCCTATTTTCACTCGTTGCTTTCATATGGCATCATTTTTTGGGGTAATTCATCACTGAGGAATAAAGTATTTATTGCACAAAAGCGTGTAATCAGAATAATAGCTGGAGTCCACCCAAGATCATCCTGCAGACATTTATTTAAGGATCTAGGGATATTCACAGTAGCTTCTCAGTATATATACTCTCTTATGAAATTTGTTATTAACAACCAAACACAATTCAAAAGTAATAGCAGTGTGCATAACTACAATACTAGGAGAAAGGATGATCTTCACTATTCAAGATTAAATCTAACTTTGGCACAGAAAGGGGTGAATTATACTGGCACAAAAGTCTTTGGTCACTTACCAAATAGTATCAAAAGTCTGACAGATAACCAACAAGTATTTAAGAAGAAATTAAAAGAATTTCTGAATGACAACTCCTTCTACTCCATAGAGGAATTTTTAGATATAAATTTAAAAAAAAATTATTAATAAAAAAAATAAAAAATAAAAAAATAAAAATAAAAAAACAAAAAATGAAAAATTTGTTATATTAACTTAAGTATGTTGTTAAAATTAACTTAATTATGTCTTGTATTGGAAAATTTGACTCGTTCCACATCATTACGAAATATCGTATTCATGATCCATGGAACTAGTATTAATCTAATCTAATCTAATCTAATCTAATCTACTTCAGTCTATCTGGGAAAATACCCTGCTTAAGAGAGCTATTATATATGTGGCTAAGAATCCCACTTATTTCTTGGGAACAAGCTTTTATTATCCTGCTGGAAATGCCATCAATTCCATGTGAGCTTTTATTCTTGAGAGAGTTTATTATCTTCCTAATTTCAGAAGGAGAGGTGGGTGGAATTTCAATTGTATCAAATGGTGTGGGTAAGGCCTCTTCCATTAACTGCCTTGCTTCTTCTAATGAACATTTAGATCCTATTTTCTCTACAACATTTAAAAAATGATTATTCAAAGTATTTTCGACTTTCGGCTTGTTGTTTATCAAGTTTCCATTCGCTTTGATGGTGAAGCCGTCATCCTGTACTCTTGTTTGCCCTGTCTCCCTTGTAATAATATTCCAAATTGTTTTGATTTTGTTATCAGAGGTATTAATCTCAGACATGATGCAGATGCTTCTGGACTTTTTAATAACCTTTCTTAATGTAGCACAGTAGTTTTTACAATATTTGGCTGTTTCTGGGTCATTACTCTTTCTTGTTGTTAGATAGAGTTCCCTTTTGTGGTTACAAGATATTTTTATTCCTTTAGTAAGCCAAGGTGTTTTGCATGGTTTCTTATAATTAGATTTAACTACTTTCTTGGGGAAACAGTTTCAAATTCTCTTACAAGTGTATCATGAAATAAGTTATATTTTAAATTAGAATCAGGTTCCTTGTACACCTCGTCCCAGTCTAACTGCTGAAGATTTTGTCTGAAATTTCTAATTGTTGAGTCATTAATTGAATGCTCAACTTTGGAGGTTAGTTTTGAATTACTGAATGGAGCTATGCCATATACTGTAATTAGCTGAGCATCATGATCAGAAAGGCCATTCTCAACAGGACAAGAATTTATGTTTTTAAACCTATCTTGGTCTATGAAAGTGTTATCTATCAATGTGCTGCTGTCCTTTACTACCCAAGTAGGAAAATTAATGACAGATGTCTGCTTGAATGAACCGAGCAAGGCTTCCAGGTCATTCTTCCTATTACCCTCTTTCAGTGAATCGACATTGAAGTCCACACAAATAACAATTTGCTTTCCCATATCTGACAGATAGCACAACAAGGCATCCAAGTTTTCCAGGCAGCCAGCTGCGGTGGTCTAGTGGTTCTGCGCTGCAATCCGGAACCACGGGACTGCTACGGTCGCAGGTTCGAATCCTGCCTCGGGCATGGGTGTTTTTTGATGTCCTTAGGTTAGTTAGGTTTAAGTAGTTCTAAGTTCTAGGGGACTTATGACCTAAGCTGTTGAGTCCCATAGTGCTCAGAGCCATTTTTTTTCCTGGAATAAATGGAAGTCTCCTGAAGGGGACCTATATACTGTTACAATTATAAAAGAGCCCTCCTTCAGTTTAAGCTGACAGGCACATCCTTCTATAGGTTCCTCTAGACAAAACTTTTTTGTATCTAAGCTTTCTACACAGTGATAACTTTGATATATATAGCAACTCCTCTCACCTTATTCTGTCTCCTCATATGTGCAGCTAGTTTATAACCACTGATATTTACCTTTACCGTATCAGACACAATGTGATGCTCAGACAGGCATAGTGTATCTATTACACTATAAGAGTCAATGTCATCTAAACAAACCAGTAGCTCATCTACTTTATTCTTCAGTCCCGGGATATTTTGGTGAAAAATGGTAACATTATTTTTTTTACTTTACTTTTGTGAGAATCTACTTTTTTCTTTAATCCACCAATATTTTCGTTTAATATGGTAACATTATTATTTACTTTCCAATTGTGAGAATTTTGTGAGTTTTGACCTCTTTAGCACCTGTCTGCCTGAACTTCTCATTGGACACTGATATTAGTCTAAAAAGGAGGTACATCCATGAGTACTAGTTTCCCCCCTTATGGATCTCGCTAACAACACTGCCAGTTTACTCTTCCCTTTCCTATTGAGGCGTAGGCCATGCCTTGTGAAATCCCCCCTATCAATAGCCTCGACATGAGCCAATCCAATATCTGACAGAGTGGCCGACCCACGCAGCTGATCCAACTCCATATTTACCCTCCTGACAGAGCGGTTCAACTGGGGCTGATCATGCCGCATGAAAGCAGGCACCAGCCCAACATTGGTATGGGTCGTTGCCGAGACTATTTTCACCAGCGGTGTTGTATGTGGCCGAGTTGGCTGCATTTCAGGAAAATCAGGCCCAGATGATGATAACAGTTAACAGGGGCACTCTCTTTCAAAGGGGTCCTCGGCTTCCTCTCAGTCAGAGAGAAAGCAGCGAGGATTGTGTGGAATCTGTCGGCATGATGCAGTTGTATCTGGACCAGAACGCACTTACATTGTATCACTGCATTCTTGGAATCACAGTTTGATGACAATGGGGTGCCCGTCAATCTGGTGCTGCATGTAGAGTCCATGCAGGATACAGTGGACGAAGCACTGTGGCCAATTTTCGTCTGAAGCGCTGGGCGAGTTCATTCATTTGTTCAGAAGGGGCAGCTGACAATGTTTGCCAACTTTCGGCCGCTCAGCAATGAGGGAATTGAGGTGCAAGCCCTACCATCTTTTTCAAACGATTTTATGGAAACTATTCAGTAAAAAAATTCACTTTTGTGTTACTTATAGCTTTATATGTCAGGTTCATGATGATGTGACCATCATTTTGTTAATTGCCAAAGTTATTGTGATATTTACATGGAAGTAAGACACTGCGAGAAATTCGAAAAAATTTGTAATGGAAAACAAGGGTTGTTATGATTTTGCTTTTGTACATGTTACATAATATGTTGCTGCGTATGAAATTTAGCTAACTCTGAGTTTTTCCTTAGGCTTTGGTGTCTGAATCTGTCATCAGTCTCGAGGAAACTGATATGATGTAGCGCACTCATGTGCGATCCCGCCGCGCCAACGATAAAAACAGAATGAAATAACCACAACATTCCTCATTTTTCATAAGCTATTTGACATATCGAAAAGAGATTTTGGCAAATGACAGCATGCAAAGAGAAGAGTACTTTGCAATACGTTTATTATGCATAACTTCATTATCTACCATGTTATTCTACTAACTACAGACTTTTTTAATGAAAGAATTTAATTTTGAGGGCCATTGATAGCTGGTGAAACGAGAAATGCTATGGGTTAGGAAACAACGTAATTGAAGACATTACACATTTATTTTGTACCGAAGATGTGCTTTTTCATAAGCTACTGACCTTACTTTTTCTCAGTTCCTCACATAACAAACTTAATAAAACACTGTTTCAGAATCCTCTCGCAGTTGTGTGTGCATGGCATGTTAGTGAGGTGACTTTTGCAAACTCCTCTGTGTTTTGGCAAATGAAGCAAATTTTAACATGGCAACAAGAGAAATGTGTAGGTTTTACTAAAAATTCGCCGCTCATGCCGCTTCTTTGAAAGTTACAAATGGTTAACGAAACAAACGAAATAAACAGCTAAATTTTGAGTGTTCTTTTTAAATAGTATCCAAAGCAGAGGTGACATATTTTTGAATAGTCACCATACAAGTGTGGGCATGGAGAGGCTCCACCCAGTATTTATAAGAAATATGAACTTCAGTTTAGAACAGCACTTCTCCTTCAGTGCCCAGCATTTCACCTACACCGCCTACCCACAGACCCCACCACTACCAGTCTCCCCACGCGTGACCTGCCGACTGTGCACCTACTGGCCATAGCATTTTGTGCGGACTCTATGCCCAGTATTTTTCTATGTCGTTCCCATGTCGCAGTCTTCCCATGTTTGCTTTAAAGGAGCAAGCTGGTTGGCGGACTGTCGAGTTATGTGTATTCACTGTCTTGGCAACTTGGATAGAGAATTTGTAAGCACTGATCAGGACTGCCAATCAGCTTAACTCGGGTTCGATACTGCATATTGTTGGAACATCCCCCACGGCCGCAGCTCTTCCAGGTGGTCAGCCATTCTGATTGCGCAGCCTATCACTGATAGCTGACTCCACATAAATCGAGCATGGCGTTTGATAAATCATTTGGCAGCTCTGGCAAATCAGAGACTCATTCAGTTCATTTGACGCACCTAGTACCACGTCTGCCCCCACAGTACGCACAGATCAAATATTCATGTTGGATTTTATAGTTGCGTCCTGTTACTCCATTACTGTACCACAAGTTAGGAAATAAGCAATCTTTTAAGATAATCAGCCAGCTCACAGTAGAGGGAAGGGAACTACTTATCATTTGATAGGTGCTCACTTCAACATCGTCAACAAAGTATTCATGGAAATGTGTTGTACTTATCATGTATTGGAATAGTCATGCATTGTCATAATATTGAAGATTGGATTCAGTTGTGCCTTAAATCAATAAATCTCATTACAGTAATTTATTGAACCACATTAGGATATCCTGTATTTAAACGCTTTTTGGGAGAGATTATACAATATATTGTAATCTATGTACAGAGGGTCAACCCATGAATTGTCATTAAAGACAGGACCAAACAGTCTTAAGCATTCAGTCATCCTTGTGTCTGATGGGGAAAGTGACAGTTCTTTGGGGTGGTGTGTGTACTGACAGTGCAGTCATTGTGTGCGTCATCAAGCAACTTTCGATTAACTCCACAGCATGCCCCATGCAGGCTTCAGACCCACAGTCCACCTCATTATATAACTCTTCATGTGGCTCAACACCAAAAACGGCTCTTGCATCTGGGCTCAGTCATACATAGTAAGCAAATGAAGTAAAGTTGGAAGGCACACACAACCACAATTAGTTCGTTTCGAAATTCCAAAAGCTCGCTATGGCCATGTATACATCGATCTCATTAGACTTCTCCAAAAGGGATTCAAGTACCTACTCTCAGTGATAGACAGAGGGTGCCAATGGGGGGATGTGGTCTCCCTCAAGGACACCACAGCAGAGCTCATCAGCCAAGGTTTGACAGAAATGTTAATAGTGCATTCTGGCCCACCAGACAGGATAACTACAGACCAAGGGTACCAGTTAAAGTCGGCACTTTTCAGCACACTGTGTAACCTATACAGAATCAAATGCAGCTGTCCTACAGCCTATCACCTCCAGAGCAACAGGATAGCTGAATGGTGGCATAGGACTCTCAGAGCTGCCCTTATGTGCCATCAAAGGTTGTGGACTGAAGCATTACCATGGGTATTACTCGGCATCTGAACCACCATCAAGGAGGACCTGCAAGTATCCCTCTCCAAGATACTATGTAACGAATCACTGATACTTCCTGCTGCACTTCCTCCTATTACCCTCGCAAGACCCTGAGCAAATGGACCTACCTGCACTGGTGCAGCATCTAAAAACCACATTAGACATGTCCAAGTTCATCTCCAGCTTTGCTCGCAGTACCTCGGGTCTTTGTAAACAAATAGCTCACAAACTGCAAACAAACTAGAGTGGGTTCTCTGGGAGAACATCTTCCCGAATGCCACAGACGGTGATGGCGACGACTAGCCACTACCCCGTGCGTGGACGGCCAGCCGTGATGTAGGATGCTTTGTTATCATTAGACTTCAACCCAGATGACATTACTTTCAAACGTGTCGATAACGACATGTGCTTGTTACTTACAATGACAATGTAACACGCAACTGACTGCTCGACCAAACGTACAAACTACCCAATACGCTTCCACATCATCACATCTTCCTACAGATGGCGTCCTCACCTTTACCCACCTGAGGATACTGTTACTATTGTTGCCTTCACCCCCACCACAGTCTGCTGCAGAGTGAAAATCTCACTCTGGAATGAAAGTTGTGGTTTAAAATGGACCAAAAATAAGACAGAAACTAAATGCTCTATATATAGTTGTCGATTTGTGAATACATGAGGAGATTTTTCCAGAAGCATCCCAACTGTGTCGTGCCACAAAGTAATGCACTTGGCAGAGCTGGGTAATAATTCAGATGCCTTTCTTGGTAATGCAAGAAACCTTAGGAAGGATAAGTGTTGAGCAATGCACTAGTCAATGAGTCTCAACCATCTGACACCAATGCATCAAAACGACCCCATAAAGAGAGAGGTACTGTCGTTGTGATAACTACTCACTATGAAGTAAGAAGATTTATTCAGAGTGCAAGAACGCTCGTTCAAGAAGCTGACAAAGAGGAAGAAGCTAGCCAGTGCCTCTGAAGAACGAAGTTGGCTAATATTACAACTCTGGCTATGTTCCTCTAGGAGCTGACTACAAAGGAAGAGTATAAAGAATGAAGTCATGACCAGCCAGTGATGACTCCCAGCTGCAATGAACTATTGCATTATCTGGGGCGGAGGTGTTGCTGTTGGGGCCCACTCGCCAGCAGACTGTCATACATATCCTCCAAAGTCAGATCCTCATTCTCAGATGTTCTTGGATGTGCCCAGTCTGCTGATATCAAACTATGAGGAAGAGCCTATGATGGCCTATTGTCTACTCATGTAGCAGTCTACAAGCTTCTATGGAATTACAAGTCCCACTTTGATGGCTTGACCGCTGTTAGCCACAATGCTGCTGTTTGTGCTGACTCTGATGTGGCGAATTTAGCGCCTTTCGTCCAGCAGGACTCTTGGTAGTCTACCATATGAACCTGGAGCAGATGTGCACCACTCTTCCACCATCGCAAGGGCAAACAGACTCCCTGTTGCCGACTCCTGCTACTGTGGGCAGATCCCGCTGCCACAGGTTCCCTCTCCTGTTTTGGGAACCACAGCACAATTTGATGCACCACACTGCACCCCATGCTTAGATGTTCAGCTGTCATTAGGTACTGTAGATGACATGTGGCAGAATGGCCTGCTGCCTCAGTGGCCATGCACTCCTGATGTCAACCACTGTCACTAAACTGGCCACGCATTGACGACAACATCCTATGTCTGGACACATGCTGCATCTGACTTATGAGTGCTGGTTGCTAGGTGCAACACCCTGACTACTGTTGTAATCCGAATAATAAATTTTACGTTGTTAATACTGTTTCTCTGACGTACCACTGGGTGCCTGTAAGGCAACCATTCCTCTCCCCACTGTTCACCCTCACCCAGGGTGGTTGTACATCAACCTCCTAACCTCGATCTACCAACCACCGCCACCCAGCCCGATAGCAGAGCCACCTGGTCATTGCAAAACAAACAAGTACAGAAGCTTTGTGATGCCTGGCTCTTACCTATGAAAATACTTTAAACGCTCCAGATGTGATGTTGTGTCCACCTGGCAGAACACAAATGGAAGATTTATATTGTTCACACACGTGCATGTGCAGCACAAGCTATTACAGGTACAGAAAAACACGATACGTCATGTTAATAACAATTCTGCTGGTACACAAACACGCTCTGAAAATGAAGTGTCTGCGGATATATGCGGCGGGGAAGATTTGTTTGACAGAAATTCTGTAAATAAGGAATGATTTTTACCATTTTTATCACACAGAGGAGATCAGCCAATCGATTTGTAGTGCTCATCAGTGCACGATGACTGAGCTATTCACATCTTTTATTACATAAGTAATTAACGTGTGAGACACCTTTCAATTGAACTTTTGATTCAAATCAGAATTTTTTGGTCTAAGACAGCTACACTAATAGCAAGACAGCATGTTTTGGCAGACATGATCCCACAACAGACAACCTTTAGTTTGTAAGATCTATATTTTTGCTGCCTTTTTGATTAATTGTTTATTAATTCGCAATGTTTTGTCCATTCAAATAGAGCTATATTAATTCCAACTCCAGCATTAGAAAGAGAGGGAAATTTCTTTAAGAGAAAGAGGTAGTATATACGCCTGTATTCCAATAATTAAAGTATTTTGATTACTGCTGTGAAAATCTGCAACTGTTTAAAATTAATTTGTTGGCAAGCTACTGTTAGTAGAATTAAGTATGACATACCAGTTTTGTTTAGATTTTTAATGTCCATCTAATGCTCCAATCAGATTCTTAATTACACTTATATGTAAAAAGTGGCAAAAGAGGCTGGTGATAGCATGAAGTCATTGTGTGATGTAGTGCCATGGATTTTCCATATAGGGGAGAGATGTGGACTTAAAAATGCGACGGCTGTCTTCCTCTGTCACACTGTTCAGAACGGAGTTGGAGAGGCAAGACCTATGCTTGTTTGAGTGATAATCCTGCAGCATGCTTTTCAGTGACAGGAATTTTTTGCGTGTTGGTTGTGACACTTCGAAATATTTGGTGTCAGTTCATTGAGGATATGTAGATTTTCTGCATTAGTCTGAACTATGGTTTGTTTCTGCTAGTTGTTGAGCAGAACTTGTTTTTTTTGCATGTGATGCCAATGTGAACTTTGAGTTAGTTGCACAGACTCTGATCTTTAACTTAGTTTGCCAGTGGGGAGTTTGATTATTTCTAACTATTGCTCAGTGCTTAACATTAATACAGTGTGTACTCATTAAACTTCTATTTATTAGGGTAGTGTGCAGTTTAACTTTGGTTAATTTCTGGTTGTGAATACTGCATGAGTTTTCCAGCATTTTTTAGTTTTTTTTATTTATGTAGTGTATTTGGCAAGCACTATATAGGGGGCTTGAGCTAAATTCAATTCGCTTGATTACACAGCAATTTATCACCAGCCTGTCAGTTTTTGTGTAACTTTATGAACAGAACACTTTATTTGTTAAACTTAACCATTTATAGTTGGGGTGTAATATATAGACTTGCTGCACCTACAATCAACCTAATGATATTTTCTGATTAGTTGTCAGACATAATTTTATTATTTTTGATTTTTATTTGAAGTGACATTAATAGGGGTAACAGAGTCATCCTGACCATTCACAATGCAGTGCAGTCACTCTTTTTATTTTTATTGTCACATGGTTCATGTAGCTGGTAATTTGAGCAGCAGGTGATAAATTTATGACACATTAAGGCATCCTATTTTCAAAGTCTCTGTGACATTAGCTTTCAAGAAGATAACACAAAAACACATTTTCTCACAGTGTCCTGTCATATTCCAATACAGAGGTTGGTTGGCTGTTAACACTGCCTAATGTGTTCTCCATACCTCTCACCCACTGAAAATATCGGGTCATGCTTTGCCAAAAGCCTGACTCGCTACCATGCATCAGCCACTGCGTTTGATGAACTGTGGATCATAGTTGAATTTGGATGGAAAGATGTATCAGCTCATGTCTTCCAAGCTCAGCTCAACTCAATGTACAACCAGGTTATAGCCATTGCTGCTGTCAGAGGTGCTTTGTGTAACAGATTTCGCACACTGTCTACCCACAGATTTAATCTTTTTTACTTTCTGCTATATTTTATAAGAACAGCAGGCAAAATTTTATTATTTGCTATAGTTTTTAGTTACGATCTTAATGGTCAGTTCATCATGCAACTGGTAAAGAAAAAATTGCCACAAAGATTTGTGACTCAGTGCAAACAAACAGGAAAGTGTATAAAACAGCAATAGAACTTAAATGGAAGGATACTGTAGTCTCAGATAAAGTATCAGTGAGAATTGTTACTGACACAACTCCAGCACAAATAACAGCAGAATCCTTGAAAGTGAATTCTGTATGTGTGGAGAGGACAATTACTCAAGAAATAAATATACCCAAGAGGTCAGTGCAAAAGCTAGAAGAAGCAGCAAATGATGTGGCAGGAAATAAGACACCATATAAGAAGAGAAAACTACTCACATAAAGAAGAATAGCAACTCAAGCTTAAGGAATGAGAATACCAACAGGTGAAATACAGCAGTCAACCCGAAGAAAGAAACCACAACAAAGGGACCAGGATTTTTGGTGGAATCAGTGGTGGTTTCACAGAAGAAAGCAGTTAACAATGTGAGTCATCAAGTGGATGAACAGGTATGTGACTATCATAACATAGATGATCACAGTGCATCAAGATTAAAGACATTAACTGAACCTACAACTTCAAATATAGAGTCAAATTGCTCTCACAGGAATGTAGACAGAGACAAACTACTTACTTTTCTACAAGTTAACACACATTTTGTAAGATTTTAGAATTAGAACATTTATGTAACTCTGAGCATGTAGGTGTAATACCTGCACCTGAGCACTAGTTAACCCAAGAACAAGTAAATATGTTTGTTCTCCAAGGGTATGTTGTGAGAGACATGATATGTAGAAAACAGAGAAAGAATGGTGGTCCTGGAATTTTTGTCAAAGAAGGAATAAAGTTTTCTAGAATTGATGTATCTATGTACTCTTCAGAACTAGATGGGGAGTTTAGTTGTGTAAAATTAATGAATGAAAATATAGTAGTAGTTAGTCTATATAGGTCGCCAGATGGTGATGTAAATTTGTTTATTGAAATATGTGAATCAATAATTAAAAAGATATTGAAGAGTAAAACAATAATTGCTATATGTGGTGATTTGAACATAGAAATGGTAAACACACAGAGGCCAGTTGCTAGGACATTTTTGAATATGCTAAGATCATTAGACCTCTATTGTACAAATAACTGTGCCACACGTAAGAATGCCTGCATAGACAATACTGTTGTGAACTTCCATAGAGAAGATTTTACAGTCAGACTTACAGGAAGTGGACTTGCAGATCATGAGCCACTACTCCTTAAACCAGGCTGTTCCAACCGAGCTCCAGGGAGCCGGAGAGCTCCGGAGCGCTCACTGCGACAGCTCAGCCGTGTGGAGGGAGAAAGCGAACTCATTGCCCCCTAGCCGCACGCAGCCGCAACTGATGCAATAATCCGTGTTCCATGACAGCTATGACTAGCTGCGGGAGCCCTGTACCTCTATTGGAGGATACTTTTCTATTCATTGAGAGAGATGGTCGTCTGCGGTGTCTTGTATGTCATAAAGTATTTAATTCTGCAAAGAGGTACAATATACAACGACATTATACACGTTTTCACGCAGCGCACTACGATCAGGGAGAAGGCGTTGCACGCAGAGAACTGGTAGCCACCATTAAGAACGACATACTAAGAGACGTAAGATTAAAAACGATTTCGTAATACGGAGGGTATCAAAACATGCAACATAGTCCGTGTTATGTAATGCGTTTATAATTTTCAGGTGAATGAGAGCGGAGAAAACACTACTGAATCTGCAATTCGAGCAAGCTACAGAGTCGCTCACATCATTGCGACGAGTGGCAAGCTGTTTTCGGTGGGACCACTCGTAAAAACGTGCATGGTAGCAGTTGCAGAATGTTTGTTTCCAAGGGAGATGTAGGCAACTGAAGGGGTTTGCCTGTCGAAGCAAACAATGTCTCGTCGAATCCTGGACATGGCAGCGGATTTAGAGACACAGATCAGGGAAACGACGGAGAGCTGTGTTGAATTTTCGATAGCGCTTGACGAAAGCACCGACACATCAGACTGTGCTCTGCTTACAGTCTTTGTGCGTGGTGTCGGCATGGAGCTGCAAGTAACTGAAGAACTCTTGGATGTAGTACCACTCGATTACACCGCAACAGGACGTGACATTTTTGAAGCTGTTTGTGAATCAGTGGACAATATAAATTTGCCATGGGATAAGCTCCATTCTGTAGCGACAGACGGTGCACCACAAATGATCGGGCGTCACCAAGGTTTTGCTTCTCGTTTGAAAAATAAACTCAGGGACGAATCCGAAAAAGACATTTTGACTCTTCATTGTTTTATTCGCCAAGAAGCACTGTGTGCTGAAAGAGTAGAGCTAGGTGACGTAATGAAAGATGTCGTGAAGTGTGTGAATTTTAGCGGCGTCACGGTATAAATCATCGCCAATTCAAAGGATTCCTGAGAGATATGGAAGCGGAGTATGGGGATATACCTTACCACAGTACAGTTCGTTGGCTGACTCGGGGAAAAGCTCTTGATGTTTTCTTTGCCATTCGTGAGAAAATATCCCTTTTTCTCGAAATGAAAGGGGAAGAAATGCGTTGTCTGAAAGATATAAAATGGATATCAGACCTGACGTTCCTAGCTGGCATAACTATGCATCTGAATAATTTAAATCTGTCATTGCAGGGCATTGACATGCACGACCAGATCAAAGCGTTCATGGAAAAGTTACGTTTATTTGAGAGGCAGATGAGTAATGGACATTTAACGTTCTTCAATCGCCTTGCTTCTTTAAAACTACCTGAAGGTACTACTTTCGGCGATTACCAAGTAAAGTTAAAGCAGCTCATCACGTCGTTTGAAACACGATTCCGAGACCTCACTAGTTTGGAAATTGATCTTAAGGTGTCCAGCACTCCGTTTTCAGTTTCCCCCGATGACTTGTCAGCGTCACTTCAATTGGAGAATATCGATTTGCAAAATTCAACTTTGTTGAAATAGAGGTACTACAACACGTTGGATTTGTCACGATGGTATCGTTCATTACAGCAAAAAACATTTCCCAAGCTTCACAACAATGCCGCTCAGATCATGTGCACGTTTGGATCTACGTATTGTTGTGAGCAGCCTTTTCAGCAACGAAAAGAGTAAAAAGTAAGGAACGGCCGTTTCTTCAGGATGCAACAATGAAGGCCATCCTTCGCATTAATGCTACGAACACTTTGACGCCTGATATTTCTGATCTTGCAATGAAAAGAAAATGTCAAGCTACAAAGGCCCAATATATTTAGTATGCAATTTCTTGTAAAACAGTTGTTTCTTATTTATTTCCTGAACATCGTATTTCCTGGTGTAGCATGTCATCACGTCTTAGCAGCTAAGAGTATGAGATTGTCGATCTTGTAAGACGCAGCTGGCACATCAAAACGCTTGCCTTACCGCCTGCCTCAGCCAGCCATGCCACGTGCCGGCTTGACGGCCCACTTGAATGGTCACAGCGAGCGACACAGCTCCTTGGAGCAGGGAGCGCTCCGCGGCTCACAACGGAGCCGACGAGCTGGAACAGCCTGCCTTAAACTCTGTAAGAGGCAGCCAGTTAAAACTGAAGAACCTAAAGTAGTAATGGTATGGGGACAAAAGGAAGAATACATAAGTATGTTTGATGATGGATTAGGAAGTGCAGATTGGGACTTTATATATAATTGTCAAACTGGAAAAAGGGAAACTGAAATTACCTTTGATAAATTCCTTAAAAAATACACAGATTTATGGTATTCTTGCTCACCAGTAAAAATAATTAGATATCCAAGTGAAATGAAAAAGTCTGAACTGGTTTACAGAAGAGCTAGCAGAAATTAGAGCAAATGTGCATATGCTGTACCAATGCAAAAGCGAGCCACTAACCAAAGAGCAGAACAGAGCATGAACAGTCATAAGTCATATCTGAAATGCATAAAAATACTACATAGCTAAACTTCTTCTGGCAAAAAAGCAAGCAGTGGAAAAATATATACAAAGGGCTCCCAATAAATGCAAGGCAGCGTATTGTATTAACAAGAGAATACACCAAAATGCACAGAAACAGCTCTGCTTGAACCTGAGGAATTAAATCAGTACTTTTTAAACACATTTAAAGAAATAAGTAACAGTATTAAAGCAACAAATTGATCTGCAATGGACCTTGTTGAAGCACCACTGCCTGTTAACCTGGTATTTCAATGGAGGGCTGTCACACCTGCTGATGTTATAAAAGCTGTATCCAAATTTTCAGGTTTTAAAAGTATGGACTGTTATTGCTTATCAAATAACATAATTAAAAAGAGAATACCCTCAATCGCCGAACCATTAGCTTTTATTTTTAATAAATATGTAGAATTTGGTGTTTTTCCCGATGCACATAAGGTATCAAAAGTTGTCCCAGTTTTTAAAAAAGGGGACAAACATCTTCCCCAAAGCTACAGACCAGACTCCATTGTTCCAATATTCTTAAAGATATTTGAGGCACTGATACAAACACAAATAAGCAGCTTCTTTGAAAAACACAATATCCTATGTAGCAGTCAGTTTGGTTTTCGCAAAGGGAAAAACACAACAGGGGCCATCTTGGAAATCATTGACCAAACCTTAACAGCTTTTGAAAACTATAACATGGTATCACTGGTATTATGTGACGTTAGCAAAGCTTTTGATTGCATTCCTGTTGACGTACTACTGGGGAAACTAGAGTTTTATGGGGTGAGAGGGAGCACTTTAGCTGTGATAAATTCTTATTTAAGTAAGCGAAAACAATTCGTTTCAGTCAGAAATGTAAATTCTTGCGTAATGGAAATCAGCACAGTTGTACCACAAGGGTCTATCCTTGTACCCTTCTTCTTCATTGTAGCTATTAATGATTTACCTAAAAACATAGCCCACTCTGTCGTGTGTTATGCTGACGAAACAACACTACTTACCACACATCAGAACATTTCAAATCTTAATAAACTAACAAAAGAAATAATTGATAAGGCCCTGGACTGGTTTGCAGCCAATAAGCTCCTGTGCAGTCCTGATAAAACCTAACAACTTTTAATGGGAACATCAAATGAAGTAGGCAATAAGTCGATAAAACTCTTAGGTATTTACATTGACTCTAAACTCTATTGGGAGGAACATGTCAATCATGTATGTGAAAAAATATCTCGGGTGACATATCTTATCTTGAAACTAAGGGAGGTAGTGACCTTGGAATACCTTAGGGTGACATACTTTGGGCTATTCCAGTCACATATTTCATATGGTCTGATTGTACGGGGGCACTCCCCTCACATCATGAACACCTTGAAATTACAAAAAAAGTGTTACTCATAATATCTAAAAGAGCTCATAGGAAGCACTGTCGTCCTCTTTTTTTCATGACTCAGAATACTCACAATTATAAATTTATACATCTGTGTGTCTGTACACTATATTAAAAATAATATTTCAGAATTTATTGCCAGAGGGGAAATACATGAACACAACACCAGGTCTAAGGGCAATTTAGACATACCATGCCACAGATTAGCGAGAACAGGAAATTCCCACAAAGTAAAACCACTCAAAATGTTCAATAAACTGCGAATTCAAAGTTCAGTCTGTGGATATAATTTTTTTTTAATTAAGTGGTACAGCTGGCTGTCAGATCATCCATTCTAAGACATTAAAGAATTCTTTGAGATGCCTGAGGAGGATATTAGCATTTAAACGTTGCCTGTAGTTAAACATATTATTGTGTACTGTGCTTAATCATGTGTAATTACATAGTGTGTACAATAAACAATACAATAGTATATTATATTAGATTATAGTATAGATATTGCATTAACTTTTAGAAGCTATGGTGGTGTAATTTGGTACACTGTCATGCTGGAAATGTATTCTATAATGTACTGACACTTGTTTATTTTATTATTCTATATGTACTAGTACATCCTGTATGATGAAACCAATATCATTGTAAAATGATCTATGGTGAATAAAATTCTTAATTCTCGATCATCTCAGTGTTTAGGCCTTGAGATCCATAGCGCTGTAAACAATGGACGCTCTGGTTGACACCATTTTTCTTGATTTCAGAAAGGCGTTTGATAATGTCCCATACTGACGTTTAGTGAAAAAAGTACGAGCTTACAGAGTATCAGAGCAGAACTGCTTCTGTTTTCAAGACTTCCTTGCAGATAGAACTCAGACGTCGCTCTTAGCAGAACAAAATCGACAGATCTAAAGATAATTTCCAGGGTATCCCTGGGAAGTTTCATAGCGCTACTACTGATTACAACGTATGTAAACGATCTAGTAAAAAGCATCGGATGCTATTTAAGGATGTTCGAATGTGATGCAGTTGTCTATAACAAAGTAGCAATACCAGAAGACAGTAACGATTTGTGGAGGACTGATGAATGATGCAGGCTCTCCCTGTTGACCCTGAACCTAAATAAATGTAACTTATTGTGCATACATGAGAAAAAAGCCACTGTTTTACAATTACACTATTGACGAGAAACCGCTGGAAACAGTATCAACCGTAAAATATCCAGGAGCAACTATCCAGAGCGACCTTAAGTGGAGCGACCACTTAAACCAAACAGTAGGAAAAGCAGATGCCAGACTGAGATTCATAGGAAGAATCTTAATTGAATGTAACTAATCCACGAAAAAAGAGGCTTATAAGGCACTAGTTTGACCGGTTCTTGAATACTGTTCATCAATGTTGGATCCTTACAAGGTAGGACTGATAGAAGGGATAGAGAAGATCCAATGAAAAGCGGCGCATATCGTCACGGTATCGAGTAGTCGGTGCGAGAGCATTACCTAGATGCTCAACAAACTCAATCGCCACACGTTACGAGACAGGCGTTGTGTATCACTGAGATGTTTACTACTGAAATTTCGAGAGAGCACTTTTCGGGAATGTCGGACAGCATATTACTCTCTCCCAGATATATCTTGCATAATGACAATGGCGAGAAAAAACGAGGAATTGGAGTCAGTGCAGAGGCTTGCCGACAGTCATTTTTCCCATGCGTCACTCGCGAGTGGAAAAGGGTAGGTAGCATCATTTAGAGAAGGGGTGGCCAAGAATACGGCTAGCAGACCGTACCCTGGCACGAGTGCAATAGCGCTTAGCCTGGCCGGCACATTTTCCCCACCTCCACGTCATGCAGTCTTGAGTACGTCAAGGGGAAAGAGGGGGAAACTGCGAACGTGCTGCGCATACAGCTTGGTTTCATATTTCGCATTTCTTAACAACATGGATCAAAAACAAAAGAAATTTTCAGTATTGTTTAGTTATTTATAAATTTTATCTGGTACAAGCTGTCAGCATACAAACAGACACAGACAATTTCTTGAGGGTATATTGCAGACAATTTCATCTACATCTACATCTACATCTACATTTATACTCCGCAAGCCACCCAACGGTGTGTGGCGGAGGGCACTTTACGTGCCACTGTCATTATCTCCCTTTCCTGTTCCAGTCGCGTATGGTTCGCGGGAAGAACGACTGTCTGAAAGCCTCTGTGCGCGCTCTAATCTCTCTAATTTTACATTCGTGATCTCCTCGGGAGGTATAAGTAGGGGGAAGCAATATATTCGATACCTCATCCAGAAACGCACCCTCTCGAAACCTGGCGAGCAAGCTACACCGCGATGCAGAGCGCCTCTCTTGCAGAGTCTGCCACTGGAGTTTGTTAAACATCTCCGTAATGCTATCACGGTTACCAAATAACCCTGTGACGAAACGCGCCGCTCTTCTTTGGATCTTCTCTATCTCCTCCGTCAACCCGATCTGGTACGGATCCCACACTGATGAGCAATACTCAAGTATAGGTCGAACGAGTGTTTTGTAAGCCACCTCCTTTGTTGATGGACTACATTTTCTAAGGACTCTCCCAATGAATCTCAACCTGGTACCCGCCTTACCAACAATTAATTTTATATGATCATTCCACTTCAAATCGTTCCGCACGCATACTCCCAGATATTTTACAGAAGTAACTGCTACCAGTGTTTGTTCCGCTATCATATAATCATACAATAAAGGATCCTTCTTTCTATGTACTCGCAATACATTACATTTGTCTATGTTAAGGGTCAGTTGCCACTCCCTGCACCAAGTGCCTATCCGCTGCAGATCTTCCTGCATTTCGCTACAATTTTCTAATGCTGCAACTTCTCTGTATACTACAGCATCATCCGCGAAAAGCCGCATGGAACTTCCGACACTATCTACTAGGTCATTTATATATATTGTGAAAAGCAATGGTCCCATAACACTCCCCTGTGGCATGCCAGAGGTTACTTTAACGTCTGTAGATGTCTCTCCATTGAGAACAACATGCTGTGTTCTGTTTGCTAAAAACTCTTCAATCCAGCCACACAGCTGGTCTGATATTCCGTAGGCTCTTACTTTGTTTATCAGACGACAGTGCGGAACTGTATCGAACGCCTTCCGGAAATCAAGGAAAATGGCATCTACCTGGGAGCCTGTATCTAATATTTTCTGGGTCTCATGAACAAATAATGCGAGTTGGGTTTCACACGATCGCTGTTTCCGGAATCCATGTTGATTCCTACATAGTAGATTCTGAGTTTCCAAAAACGACATGATACTCGAGCAAAAGACATGTTCTAAAATTCTACAACAGATCGACGTCAGAGAGATAGGTCTATAGTTTTGCGCATCTGCTCGACGACCCTTCTTGAAGACTGGGACTACCTGTGCTCTTTTCCAATCATTTGGAACCTTCTGTTCCTCTAGAGACTTGCGGTACACGGCTGTTAGAAGGGGGGCAAGTTCTTTCGCGTACTCTGTGTAGAATCGAATTGGTATCCCGTCAGGTCCAGTGGACTTTCCTCTGTTGAGTGATTCCAGTTGCTTTTCTATTCCTTGGACACTTATTTCAATGTCAGCCATTTTTTCGTTGGTGCGAGGATTTAGAGAAGGAACTGCAGTGCGGTCTTCCTCTGTGAAACAGCTTTGGAAAAAGGTGTTTAGTATTTCAGCTTTACGCTTGTCATCCTCTGTTTCAATGCCATCATCATCCCAGAGTGTCTGGACATGCTGTTTCGAGCCACTTACTGATTTAACGTAAGACCAGAACTTCCTAGGATTTTCTGTCAAGTCGGTACCTAGTATTTTACTTTCGAATTCACTGAACGCTTCACGCATAGCCCTCCTTACGCTAACTTTGACATCGTTTAGCTTCTGTTTGTCTGAGAGGTTTTGGCTGCGTTTAAACTTGGAGTGAAGCTCTCTTTGCTTTCGCAGTAGTTTCCTAACTTTGTTGTTGTACCACGGTGGGTTTTTCCCGTCCCTCACAGTTTTGCTCGGCACGTACCTGTCTAAAACGCATTTAACGGTTGCCTTGAACTTTTTCCATAAACACTCAACATTGTCAGTGTCGGAACAGAAATTTTCGTTTTGATCTGTTAGGTAGTCTGAAATCTGCCTTCTATTACTCTTGCTAAACAGATAAACCTTCCTCCCTTTTTTTATATTCCTATTAACTTCCATATTCAGGGATGCTGCAACGGCCTTATGATCACTGATTCCCTGTTCTGCACTTACAGAGTCGAAAAGTTCGGGTCTGTTTGTTATCAGTAGGTCCAAGATGTTATCTCCACGAGTCGGTTCTCTGTTTAATTGCTCGAGGTAATTTTCGGATAGTGCACTCAGTATAATGTCACTCGATGCTCTGTCCCTACCACCCGTCCTAAACATCTGAGTGTCCCAGTCTATATCTGGTAAATTGAAATCTCCACCTAAGACCATAACATGCTGAGAAAATTTATGTGAAATGTATTCCAAATTTTCTCTCAGTTGTTCTGCCACTAATGCTGCTGAGTCGGGGGGTCGGTAAAAGGAGCCAATTATTAACCTTGCTCGGTTGTTGAGTGTAACCTCCACCCATAATAATTCACAGGAACTATCCACTTCTACTTCACTACAGGATAAACTACTACTAACAGCGACGAACACTCCGCCACTGGTTGCATGCAATCTATCCTTTCTAAACACCGTCTGTGCCTTTGTAAAAATTTCGGCAGAATTTATCTCTGGCTTCAGCCAGCTTTCTGTACCTATAACGATTTCAGCTTCGGTGCTTTCTATCAGCGCTTGAAGTTCCGGTACTTTACCAACGCAGCTTCGACAGTTTACAATTACAATACCGATTGCTGCTTGGTCCCCGCATGTCCTGACTTTGCCCCGCACCCGTTGAGGCTGTTGCCCTTTCTGCACTTGCCCGAGGCCATCTAACCTAAAAAACCGCCCAGCCCACGCCACACAACCCCTGCTACCCGTGTAGCCGCTTGTTGCGTGTAGTGGACTCCTGACCTATCCAGCGGAACCCGAAACCCCACCACCCTATGGCGCAAGTCGAGGAATCTGCAGCCCACATGGTCGCAGAACCGTCTCAACCTCTGATTCAGACCCTCCACTCGGCTCTGTACCAAAGGTCCGCAGTCAGTCCTGTCGACGATGCTGCAGATGGTGAGCTCTGCTTTCATCCCGCTAGCGAGACTGGCAGTCTTCACCAAATCAGATAGCCGCCGGAAGCCAGAGAGGATTTCCTCCGATCCATAGCGACACACATCATTGGTGCCGACATGAGCGACCACCTGCAGATGGGTGCACCCATAATCATAATCGAAGAAACGTCTTTCACACACATATGTTAGTCGAAATATTGTAGCACTTTTCCAACCTCGTTGTCGAGACGCGAAAACTCTACCTTAGAAAAGATTGCATGGACAGTTTTAACGTTAAAGGGAATTGCCTTGAAACTGGTAATTACTTTACACATCAGTCAGTTCAGCCTTCAGAACACAGGGGTGCTTTCAACTGAAACAGCAAATGTAAGATTGACTGTGTGCTCAAAACGTTTAGGGAACTGTCCTTGCAATTCTTTCAAGGCCACAGTGACTTGAAGGGATACAGCAACCAGCCATTTTCTTCAGGTGACTTTAATGTAACTACGTCTACTTTATGTAAGCGTGCATAAGTTTTTTTGTAAAATCGGAACATATCTTACAATAATTTTAGAAGCTGATAAGGCTAAACAGAAACTTTCAAAATAACCATACTTAGATTTGAAAAAAAACTTCAACCACACATGTCGCTTGTACCACAGTCTCTTGTACTTTGTAACTTTGGCAGCGTTAGGAATTCTATAGTCTTTGACTTTTCGTGTCAGTAGTGTACGATGGCTGATCCTTTAAGTTTGTTGCGGCAGTATAATGTCAACAAAAAGGAAATTATACAAAGAGAAAATCAGATTATCTTCGGCGAATTTTCTTGGCCGAAAAATGTCAACACAAATTACCTGATGTGGGGGTGAGTGACATTAATCCATGAAAAACTAAAGAGCGTCTGTCGTGTGTTATTTTTTTTTCACACATTTGTTTACCGTATATAGTTGTTGTCAGGTTAGCTTGTGTGCTGTTCCATTGACTTGCTGGTCCTCTGTGGATGGCTGCACACAGACTTTTTGTATTTGTGGTGTCATGTCCAGAATTAGTCCACTTTAATTCATACAAGGTAGATATCAATCGTACCCACACTCATGGCAGTGTTGTAATGACTAGATGGGTTTTCACTCTTAAGAATTGTACACCATTCTCTTCATAGAAAATTACTTCACGCGTGATAATTCTATTTCGTAGGGAACATGATTTGTTAAACCCAGATGATGGCAACGCCCCGGACACAAACAATCATTTGAGACAGTGAATGAAACTGACACAGAAAGATAAAAGTAGTTCAGTGCATCTCTTAATTCAAGAAATACGATGTCAGTTGTTTTCTTCTTAATAACGTTAGAAGTTATTGCTAATTTACGTTAATCATCTTCAGTAAAAATATCCATTAAATTGAATGTGGTGTATATCATTGCCCATGGTCACATGTTATGGTAATGAATATTTTTATTTTGTTGCTTGTGTTAACTGTGTAGATTGCAAGCAGAACAGAAAGTTTTTTTAAAGTTTGACAGAAATGTCATCATACATTTGTTGCAGTAACAAGAGATTTCAGTGTATCTACGTAAGTCTGGCATTGTACATTTGTGTCTTTCAGGTCAGGTAAAGGAGACCATGCAAAGGAGTATTACACATTGGAATGTCTGCTCTTCCTTCTCAAGAATGTTGCTCTTTCACATCCTGTGTACGTTCGGAAGGCTGCGGTAAGCTCCCAGTTAACAACTATCATACTACTGCATTTTATAACAGTAATTTGCATTGCCAGTGTATCTCGCAGTACAGATATTTTTCCACAATAAAAGGTGTAGTGTTGTTCAGTTAAGTCCTGTAATTTGACTTTGTTTTATATATCTTACAAGCAAAATGTGTAAAACATCTATTCATATCAGAAACGCCAGATTAAAAATAAAGAGTGTGGTCAAAATCCATGTATTTGGAACAGAACAACCATGTACTCTTATAGCAACCTCCAAAATAGCATATACACAAAAAAAAGATTAGTTTAACTATGAAGTGGGCAATGTGATTTTGATTAGAAGAAGTTGACATGAAATCATCAAGGCTGCTGTAATACATACGGTGTGTTGTCTGGGTGTCACAGTTTCAGCAGTACTACATATTTTATGTAATTTGCTTTCAATCTTGTTCTTGTTCACAGTCTGTTAAGAGCCTTCAGACTTCACAGTTTTTCATTATTGTCATGGCAGGTCTCCTGGTGATTGCATTCAATGATGGTCTCTTGAAGTTTATTATATCTTGACTGTAGGCTGTGATTAGTGTCTCAAGTTCTCAGGGCTGTGAGGAAGCTATTACTTGATTTTACCCTTTGGGTAGCTGGTTCAGTAACATATTCTAGGTTTGTTCAGACATGTAGAGCTTCATACACTGTTTATAGGCAACTTACAGCCAGACAGTAGATGTTATGTGTGTGAATAGGTTTTAGACAGCCATTGATGAGGCTGCACTTTTTCTTGAGTGAGACATCGCCTCACTCAGTGTAGGCGGGGTTTCCTTATTTTTTACCACAATGGTGGCACATATTTGCCAGTGAAATGACAAACTGCCAGTACTGTTACATTACTTATGGTTTAGTACCCAATTTGAACTTATAGTTTTCAGGGGATATTGTTTCTGACATTGACAATCATTTTAATGTTAGGACAGTATTGCGTTAGTGGCAGGGCTTTAAGTTCTTCAACATTCCTCTCCTTTATACCGGGAGCATTCTGCAGCTATGCTTGCAGCAAAATTGAAATACCCAAACCTTTCATTTTTTTGGGAGGGTGGAAGGGTGTTTTTCTTAAGTTGGTCCTGGACACATTGTTGGAGTTTAAGGTGGTAGTGAGTTTTTATTTGACCTTCTCAGCTTCCCTGCTTGGATGGCCACAACTCAGTCATCAGCATATATGTAGTTCAAGATTTCATTCAGCAGAGGTTTTTCATTGGTGTTAATACTAAAAATTGTAGAACCTGTACACTGTCCTGGAGTAGACCATTTTTCTGCACACAGATGCAAATCACACAAATAATGTGAAAAATATTCAATTGCAGAAGTAACATAAAACTAACAGGACAGTCAGGGAAATAGGGATTTTGGGCGGGGACAAGCTAAATATATGACAACCCTAATAATGAAGATGTACCAAAATAAAACCTTAACACCAACAAACTGAATCCACAGCAACCCACAAAACCACAGTAAAAAAAAAGAGTCTCAAATGAAGTCCACGATGGCACAAACACAAACATAGCTCTGAAACTTGGTACCGAAAACGTCACTTGACCTATGTAGCTTAAACAAAATCCATGCTGCTACAAAACTATGTACAACTTGACAAATCTGGTATCTAACACTTCACCAGAGCTAAAGGGGAACAATGTGTAATTCTGAAGTCAGGAAATGTTCTGTATCACTTCGGAGAAGAAGACGATAGAACGAAGAGTGTGAGTTTCCTAATAAATAAAAATGTAAAAGACAAAGTGTCAATAATAGAAGGAACATCAAGTAGAGGAGCAAGGCTTGTTATTAAAATATCAAAAAGATACAAACTACAAATAGTCGAAGTATATGCTCCTACAGCAAGCTATTCGGCTGATGGAGTAGAAGCATTTTATGAAGAAGTAAAAAATACACACAACAAAGGACGAGACTGCCGCTTTAAACTGGTAATTGGGCACTTAAATGCCAAGACTGGTGTCAAAAAACAGGGTGATGTCAGTAGGCTGCCTTGGAATCGATGAGAGGAACGAAAAGGGTGAAAGGCTAGTTCAGTTTGCGGAAGAAAATAAATTAAGTGTGTAAGTATATAAGGAGGAATATGAAAGCTGACATACAAAAATACAATGAAAACACCATAAAATTAGCATTAGAGAATAAAAAGAGCTGCAAGAAAACTAAACAAAAGCTTATGATTGGTAAAAATTAAATCATAGCAATTGATGGTGATAATGGGCACATAACAGAAAAGGAAGAAATTCTAAAGCATGTAAAGAATTTCTGTAGCAAATTATATGAAAGAACACAAGAACCATTAGGAAAACGTTTCACAGATGATGATGAAGTCCCCAAAATACTCCCCGAAGAAATAAGAAAAGCTATAAACGAGATGCAGAATGGCAAAGCAGGGGATCATGATGGTCTGACAATTGACATACTCAAGCTTACAGGGGAGGAAACAGAAACATCTGGCCAAAGTCTTTACTTCTTGTATACAGAATGGCAGCATTCCCAACCTGCTGGAACCAAGCAAACATAATCTTACTACATAAGAAGGAAAGTATTCACGATCTGAAGAACTACCGCCCCATTAGCTTACTTTCTGTTATGTATAATGTGTTCTCTTAAAGTCCTGATGAATCACATTGAAATGGTAATGGAGACTGCACAGCCCAGAGAACAAGCTGGATTCCGAAGTGGTTTCGCTTCAGTTGACCATATATAAACACACTGCATGAGGTAATTAGTCGAGCAAGTGAGTATGACGTGCTACTATGCATAGCCTTCATTGACCTCGAAAAAGCCTTTGAGTCTGTCACTGCAGTCATACAAGCACTTGCCAAGCAAGGACTGGAAATAAAATATATAAATATATTGCGCAACATTTATGACACGTCTGTACATCTAACAACAAAGGAAAAAAACAAGTGTGAATTTTCCATTGGAAAATGAGTTATTTGTAGCAGTTCTCAAGATGGCTATGTCTAAAATTATTTGGTACAACAGAGGAATAATGATAAATGGTAAAAAGCTCTCCAACCTGATATTTGCTGACGATATAGTGGTCCGAGCTAATATTAAGATGGAAGTGCAGTCCTCTTTAAAAATCTTTACAGATCATTGTCAGGGAGTTGGACTTAAAACAAATCACTCTAAAACTAAGGTTATGCATAATAAGTGGATAGCTGCAGGACAAGTAACACTGAACAATAACATCCTAAACAATGTTACAGAATACGTTTATTTGGGGCAATTAATTGACGCAAAAGAGGATTTGGAACCTGAATTTTTTGTCGAATTAAACTGGGTTGTAGGGCTTACAGAAGGAATGCAACAGTTTTCAAATCTAACGTGCCAGTCTACTTAAAGAAGACAGTTTTTGATCTGTGTGTCCTACCGGTTTCAACGTATGGGTATGAAACTTGGACTTTAAATGAATTTTTCAAAAGGAAACTTAGAACTGCTCAGAGAGCTATGGAAAGTTCAATGTTCGGTCTCACAAAGAAAGATCGACAGAAAAGTGAAGACGTACAAGCAATAACAGGAGTAAAAGATATTATAGAATGGGTTAAGACTTTAAAATGGCAGTGGGCAGAAGATATTGCATGAACGAAGTATGGAAGATGGACAAAATCAGTTTTAGAGTGGAGTCCCAGAGAAAAATGAAGACCACCAGGGAGACCACCTGATCACTGGGATAAGGAACTCAGGAAAGTTGCACGAGCTTCAACTGGCAGAAGACAGTAGTGGACAGAGATGCATGGAAACACCTCTTAGAAATGTATTTAATAACTTAGAGGCTACACCTTGTATGGATTGAATTAGCTGAACAATAAATGTAGCTAAAACAAATTCCACTGTACCACAAAACCAGAACTCGTCAATATAACTAATGTTGAAAACCTAGCCTCACCTACGCGTATATAGTAAACTCCATGATACCTACCTACCACAATCCAGCATAATTACCATCAACTACAACACAACCTAAAAATTCATAAAACATTGCATTAACACAAATTTTGATATACAGTGAACACTCATTTATGCACACAAACATACATACCATCACACTACAATTAAAAAATAAAACATTAAAAAGATACTTACCAACCACAGTCAGCCGACACACAAATCTAACAATCTAATGATAGCAAAAATGTTATCAACGTAATCCCACAAAGGGCCAGCTTAGACATCTGAAAACAGCAACCACTCCCGATAAAATACTAAGCATTTGCCTGCCTCTGATGACGTCATTTATACTGGCCTGAGATGCAGCATCTTTTGACAATCTCATGCTTTGGCCACAAATATAACACTTCACATACTCAGCAATGACACTGAATAACTGTAGGAATTTAGTCGTTGTCAATATGTTGTCCCTCGTTGCAGACACAGGGGATTACTCGTAACCTTCATTCTCCTAAACTCCTTTGGTATATCTATAACTAACAAAAAGTGAAACATAAATTTAAATCTCCAACTATGAACACCACACCACACTAATAATTCCAAATCAGAAAGTGAATCTATTATTCATAACTGCCAACATCAAAATAACTCACAAAAATACTGCACAGATTCTTGCAAGATTAGTCTCACAAACAGCACTTTAGAAGTCCAGTGAATCTCTAACAGCATTCAGAAGCAATTTAGAAACATAAATATCCCATACTACAGAGCACCATAACTTACTCCTAGGCACCCTCTCCAGCGACAATCTGTTTCAAATATAGCACACAACCAAGATGTTACATGACAACACATTTATGTTACATGTCAAACCAGATGTGTGGTATAGCAAATTTCAGTTGACCCTACTGCAACGTAACCTTGATTATGAGCTACGCCACAGATCGATCAGTTAGCACAGTGTAGATTCTGTCTTTGAGAAAATATTAATAATATTTCCACACAGACAAAAGTGCTGTATATTTCAATAAATGTAGCTACTGTAAGAGGTGATCAAAGCAGAAAATGAATCAAGATCACCTACATAGCACAACTAACTCATATAATTTTGTATTTCAAGCAAAATCCTTAATAACATTTCAACATAAAAGTTGTAAATGTGAGACATACCATTCTCTGTACTTCTGCCAGATTTGTTTTTGTGTATTTATGGTTATAAATGTTTTCTTTGGGTGTAGAGTTATCGTTTCAGTGTCTTAATGTCTGGCTGTAATGTGTCTCTTGGAAAGTGTATAATCTTATTGTATCCAGTGTTAACACGTCCCAGTCACTATCTTTTGAATATAGGAAATTGCAAAAGAGTAAAAAGAAAAACTGGAACACAATCAGCAAAACTAAGGAAGGGAAACTAGAGAATGTGAAATGAGAGATGAACTGGATAAACCTTGGAAATAGCGCTGCAGCTTGTGAACGTCTTACGTGTTCCTATAATTTGATTTTGATGACCAGTTTTTTAAGTGACAAATGCAACACTGTACAAGTTGTGATTTTTTTCACATTTATTGATATCAGTGGAAAGTTGATGATCAGCTTGCAATAAATGCTTTTAACATTTATTATATCACAGGTTAGCACTTACATCCAAATGTTTTGGACAAGCACTTACATCCAAATGTTTTGGACAAGCACTTACATCCAAATGTTTCGGACAGGCTGATGACACTTTTCTAATACTCTCTCACAGTCCAGTTTTGTCTGTTAAGCTACATGACGTTAACTTTAGATACATATTCACTTCATTTAGTCACTGTTCAATTAACATTACTTGGACACAAAATGTATTTGACACCTCTGTGTCTTGCTCATATAGTTATGGTTTTTACTTCAGTGTACTCAGTGTTGCATGGGAGTGTCTTTTCTATGATTTTTCCTCCATGTTTTCAATTGCCAGATAGCATTTTCCACACATAGGGGCCTAATAATTCACGTCTTCAATGATCTGAAGACGGCACTATAACTTTGCTGTAACTAGTAATCAGGATATGTAGCAAATGCAATCTGGGCAATGAAACTTCTATTTTAGAAGATTTTTTTACATTGATATGGACATTCGTCTCATTTGGCAGTCAGGTAATTACAAAAAGTCCATTAATGAAATTTACTTTCTTGTCACACAGCACAGTGTGGACAAATGCATTTCCTTCCAGGGAGCTGTCTTGTTTTTCTTCAAAATATTACTTCTCTGTAGTAGTCCAATGTGAACTAAAAATAAAATACTTACAGATTACGATCTTAGTTTTCTGCACCTCAGTATAATTTGCAGCCATAAATTGACTTCTAAATTATTGGTTAGCCATGATGTAGTCCAGTAGATATCCACCCAGTATCTCATGGTATTACCTAAGTATATGTTTGTGTCATGCGATTTTGGAAAGTGTTCGCTACAACCAATTGAAACCTGTGGTAGAACTCCAAGCGACCCTCCCCTATCATTCCTTGTCTTTAGTTCCCATTCTCTAGCAACCCCTCATCTTTAATAGCGTTGCAATCACCTATGGCTAACAATTTTTATCCTTCTTCGTATCAGCTAGTTTGACATTCCATGGGTCATTTTGCACAGTCAGTTGTAATGATGTGCAACAAGTCATTTACATTCACATTACAAATTAAAGTTTTACTTTGCTTTTTGTCAGACATATATATCACTGATAAGCGATCAAAAATTTTTGCTGCAGTGTTGTACTCTCCATTTTGTTCTGAAGGTAACCTTGGTGTGGAATGATGAATGTCATTTTTCCTTCTGGTATTGTAATTATGTACGTCATTGTTCTTTAGAACTATAATGGATTATTTACAATGGTCTTCATGAGGGAATAAATATACTGTATGCCCGACTATGTCTACTTACTGATTTTTCTCTCCGCAACATTTGCAGCGATTCTAAGTGCAAATGTGGCAGAACTAAGTTGTTTCAGGAGTTTCAAAATGTGCTTTTTCCAGTTTAAATTCCCATTGATATGGACACCTAAGAATTTTGAAGTTTCCAACTTATTTATTATTTCCTCACCATATGTTACACATATCATTTGTGTAGTGTCTCTAGACATACAGGACTGAATATGTTGCATCTTTTCAAAATTGAGTGAGAGACCATTCACGGAAAACCAGTCAGTGATACTTTTCAGAACTTTATCATTTCTTCTGTTTCTGTATGTATGCTTGGATTGATTACAATAATGTCACATGCAGAAAGAACTAATTTTGCTTGTTGTACATTGGATCAAAAAACATTTGCATGTATGAAGAAAAATAGTGGACCTAAGATGGAGCCTTGGTGAGCCCCATACATCATTTGGCCCCAGTCAGAAGTCTGTTCCCAGACTACTATGTTTGAATAACTAAGTACAACTTTCTTCTGGTTAGATATGACATTATCCATTGGTTAGCTATACTGTCAATCCCATAAAACTTCAGTTTACACAAGAGAATACTGTGATTCACACAGTCAAATGCCTAAAATAAGTCACAGAAAATAACAACCAGCATTATTTTATTATTTGATGCTTGTAAAATCTGGTGAGTGAACATATAAATGGCATTTTCAGTAGAGCAATTATTCTGGAACCCAAACTGTGATTTGCTGGGGATATTATTTTTGCCAAGTTGAGATAATAGTCTAGAATACTTCACCTTCTCAAAAATTTTGGAAAATGACAACTGCACTGAAACAGATTGTCAGTTATTGACTTGGTAGTTATTGACGTCTCTCTTATGACCTTTCTTAAAGAGTGGTTTAACAATGACATATTTCAGTCTCTCTGGAAAAATACCTTGAGTTAGTGAGGCATTACATATTTTATCAATCCCTCTATTTCTTCACACATTGTGTCTATTTTCTCATTACCAGCATATGATGTTGCATGTAAACCTGTACAGTGATACTTGGTGTTGACTTTATTTCACTCTCCAAAAGAATAATTCAGTCGCTGCACTTCTTGTGATAAATCACCACATTACTTACCTTTCTATTCGTAAAAATTCCAGCACCTACTGTACCATTTATTGATGCTGATGTCACCACATAACCCCTGTCCTCACTTCAGTAATCCCTATTGTATCAAACCTTATCCATCTAATCTCGGTTTTCGGACTGTCCGGTTTCCCGACAACATTTAGATTTCTAAAATTTCTCCCTCTGGTTCATAGAATGCTAGCCTTTTTCGTCATCCTCCTGAGCAGTCCAAACCCCAGACATCTGAGCATGGACTATGTTTACCTCCATAATATTTTTGGAGGAAAAGGTTGTCATGAGATTATTGTAGGAGGATGCATGCCGCATCTGTACACTTTGTGTGTTTTTATCCAGTTGTTTCCGTTGCCTTCTAACACGCATGCCATTGATCATTGGTGATTCTTTCATATTTAGGCACAGTTTCCCACTCCCAGTTGGCCAGATGGTGTACTGAATCTCTGTTTGTTCCTCCAGTCTCTTGTGACCAGATGTTTGACAGAATAAGGTTGACATCTTATTTAAAAAGTACTCAGTCACCATAGCTGGTGGTCTTCATTTGAAACTTGAATTATGCCAGTTCTTTTGAGTGTGTTGTTTGGAATGTTTGTACACTGTAATGCATTTCATTAATTATGACAGTTTCAAAGAAAGGTAATAGTTTCGTAGAGTTATGATTTCAAGAAGAGTTCTGTAAAAGTATCTTTTGTTTTTCAGAATTGCAGTTGTGCTTAGGATTTTGTTGTGATATTTTACAGGCAGAGAATATTCCTGTTGTCAGAAGACCCGATCGAAAGGATCTCTTGGCATATCTCAATGGTGAAACAGCATCTTCAGCGAATATCGACAAATCGGCACCTCTCGAGATACCAACGCAAGTGAAACGTACTGCTGATGACTCTGCTGAAAATTCTGCCAAAAAGCCACGTTTTGAAGAAACGCAAGTGCAAAAGGTCAAGGAGCAACTAGCAGCACGTCTTGATGCACCAAAAGAGGCTTCTGTCACTGTCGATAATATCAAGTGAGTGCGCCAAACCAGACGTAGTTTGCCCTGAAAAGCTTTCATAGGATATAAAATATTTGCAAGTATTTAATTCGTAGACTATTCTAATGTAATTAAATCTAAAAAAGAATTTAAATTAGCAGAATGCATTTTACTGAATGTACTTAATGTCTGATTTTCTTGTAAGAATAATTCAATTTGGTGGTAAGCTATTACTATATGGACACAATTTTATTCCATCATAATGCTTCCTTTGCACCTTTCCATTATGTTGTACTCAGCTGAAATTATTGCATGTCACAGTAGTGAGAGTCTGTATAGTCATTGTTGCATCAAAATTGTAATCTTTTCTGATACAATTCTCCTTCCTCCTGGCATACTTTCTATTGCCTTTATCCAACAGTTAGTGTATGTTTGATTTTGACTCTCAGCCCCAAATTTTATCTGTCTTTGGCAGAATGAGAATGAAATTTTCGAGTTTATTGGAAATAATAAATGAGCTGTTAATGAAAAAAGTAAATTGTCGCCTTTTGTGGAACTGATACGTGTGTTACAATTAGGTCCCTAGTTACAGAATAGAAGAGGGAGTGAACAGCAGACAATCATGCATAAACAGATAAGTAGCTGAGCTATGGGATGAAGTCCTTCAAATAGCAGACAGAGGAATATGAACTTTGAGTGAACAGGACAAGAGTAGAAAAGGATTGTGTCTCTTAGTACATAAATGTAGCTGAAAGCAGTTATTAAAAAGTGAAAAAAAAATTAGAATTTCATGGTGGAAATTTATTACTCTTTTTATTTGGCCATGTAATATCCATGGTTGCCGTAAGTTCTGAAAAACAGGGAATTTAAACATGTCAGAGAAATTTGAAAAAAAAAGAACACTGGAATAATGTTGTTTTTCTCTTGGTAGATGAAATGTTTTGTTTACTGAGATGTCATGCATTGCCACTGGCTGGGCACAGCTGAGTATGTGCACTGCTTCCCAACTCCCTCATTCCTACTGCTTCTCCCCTTTGTACCATTCTCTTCAGCTAGCAGTCAGTGCTGCTACCACTTCTTGCCACTAGTCTAGCAACTGCCATGAGAGGCAGGGAGGCGAGAGGAGTTGTTTGTTTGGATCTGATTCTCAGAGACTGTAGACACTGATGCCGGAGACGGCAGTCGTGTGTGCGTGCGTGCTCTTGTTTTCTGGCAGGCTATGGCTGAAAATATGGTTTTGAGAGTGTGATTGTCTTTTCTGTGTGCCTGTCTCTAACTCAGCAGTCATCTTTACAGTGAGTTGCACTCATTAGCATTGGTTCTCAGAGTATTTGCATAAGTTATCTGTTGCACGGATTGATTAACACAGTCTCATTTCGTCGAATGGTGTCTGTCAAACATAGCGGGCCACACGAGTGGACTTCCATGATTGGCCAAAACCACAGACCATTTCTGCGGGTATGTCTAATGGATCGGGCCTGCCGATCTGAAGCCTATCATTTCCCACTAATGTGCAAGCCCTGCCCGTTGGATCTAGTCTCAGCGATCTGTCCACAGGCCAGGTCTGTTTGTGTGTGGCATAATGCAGCGGATTTTCTTGGTTTATCCAAGGACCCAGGACAGCAGTTTTCCTCTGCAGGCTAGAGGTTAAGGGCAGTGGTTTTCAGGAATTGCGACTGTCTCACCCCAAGCACATTGTGCAATGCAGCATTTTATAGACATTTTATTTATTCTAGTACCTTTTGGCGCTTAGAAAGTCATTTATATATTATGAATGATAAGAAAAAGAAGAAAATTGTGGCATTCGTTGGGGGTTTGTACGTTGTGTACTCATATATATCTTGAAAGAAAAATCACACAATACTTGTAGAATAATAGACATGACATAACACAGTGGGTAATAACCGACAGTAACAAACATAGTAGAAAACATTTTATTGGCGGTCAGCTATAGTGTTGGTTTACACAACTCTTCCTTGCCTTATACACATCTTTCAAGAGGCCTATTTTTTCTGAGATTATTTCTGAAATCATGAAGGTATTTTAAATCTGTCTTGTGACTTCAAGGAAAAGTGTATTTTTGTCACCAAATGTACTTCATTTTATTGAAAAAAATAACAACAGTGGCCTTAATGAAACAAATGAAACACACATACCACTGGACTTGCTTTTCTCCATCTAATAATTTCATTACAGAAGATGTTGATGTTTGTACTTAAGAATTTTGCTCACACAGGGGAGAAATACAAAATTCCTTACATTTTGTTGTCAACTTATGTCTTTACTTATCCTTGAGATCTCAAAATTTGCCTGGGAAAAATGCTAAAACTTGTCTGGAAATCAGGGAATTTCACGTGGGGAAACTTGAGGCTACACTGATATCATAACCAATAAGAGACCACTACAATTGTTCGGTGTGTTTTTGTGCCTTTGTCATTTGTCTTCTTTCATCAAATTATTGCTGTGCAGTTTTGGATGGAAGCATTATCGGGGAAATTATATAAGAAATACGTTTTGGCCAGAGCGCACCATTTAGACAATTCAGGTCCCTTTGTGACAGTCACTTGGCGATCGAATTTCTACGGAAGGCAAGTCGTAAAACAGTTTCTCACCTATTTGCTGTCAAGCTAGCAATTGTAACAGACTTATGTCAACCAGTCGTGTCCCATCCCATGTTGAGGTGGAGGTCAAGGGTGGCAACAGCAGAGGTGGGAGACCTGATGTGCTGTAGCACTCCCATCATACCCCCTCAGCCGCATTGCCTTCTCCAGAGGTGTTGGTGAGGGGCTAACGTAATCTTGCTGGGCCTTTGTTGATGTTTCTTTCTACACCACAGTTGATGATTCTTTCTGCACCATATTTTCCTACATTTCATGAAGTATTCAACGTTTGTTCTCCGTGGAGGCCATCTTGTACAACTCTACGAATACTTTGTGTTGCAAGATGATCATAATGTATGGGTAACACGTTTTCTGGACACGAGGGTCCTGGCAGAAAAACTGTGCTGTATCTCCCTCCCCAGCTTGAAACCTCACATCGTCATCTTGATCTGTTGTTCATTCTTTCTGCACACCTATATTGGACAGTGGAAGTTGATCATTTAGTTCAAGCATGAACAGTACCCGCAATGTCCACTCAAGTAGTTTTCATTATGAGGCTACCAGTTTAATATTGCAATAGGCTTGATATTTTTTAAGTCTGTTTTGAAGCTGGACATTGGCACAGTTTGATTAAAAATATAAATGTTAGATTGAATATTTTAGGAGTAAAGGAGACCACTCACTAAATTGTAGTGCTGTCGACAGGCACGCAAAAAGAGTGAAAACTTTACTAGCTTTCAGACGTTTCCTTTCATAAGTTGGAGTACACTCACGCATAAGCACATCTTTTCTTGAATTATTTTACAGTATGGTGAAAGTTGTATGAGCTGCATAAACTTTTATATGTGGGTAGAGTGCCATTCAAAAATGGTCAAATTTCAGTGACTGACAAGCAACATCCTGGTTGGCCAATTGAGCTGTTAACTCCACTTGAAACCCTCATTGACGACATTATTTGTGAAGACCAACATGTTACAGCTGGACATACAGCAAAAAAGAGTTGTAGTAAGTGTTAGCACAGACCAAATGTTATCAGTAGTGAGCTGAAGTACAGCAAAACCAGTGCAAAGTGCATCCCAAAAGAGTTGATCCATCTACATAAGGAAACAAGACTCAAAGTGTGTACAGACCTGAAAGAGTGCTATGAAAGGAAAGGTAACCTTTTTCTAAATGAGACTATAACATGTGATGCAACTGGATTGACTATTTTGAACTGGAGTCTAAAAGTAAAAACATGGGTTGGAGGCATACTAGCTCATCTGTCTGAAAGAAAATCAAAATGCAAGCATTAGTGGGAAAAATCATGTGTGACTGTCTTTTGGGATGCCCAAGGTTTTGTATTTTATGATTAATGGGAAGATCAGTGTACAATAAACGGTGCCTATACTCGGACATGTTAATGAACATTGTAAAGCCAGCAACAAGAGAAAAACATTGTGGATCTCAGAGAAAAGGTATGATGTTGCTACATGACTGCCTAACTGACCCAAGAAGCCATTAACAAAGATTATTTGGGAGGTACTACCCTTACTCCCTGCAGCCCAGATATGGCACCCTAGTATTTTCATTTGTTTGATCTAGTTGAGGAGGCACTATGTGGAAAAAAGTTCAGCAACACTGAAGAGGTGAAAATTTTTTTGGAAAAGTGGCCCAAACAACAAGACAGACTTATTTGCATCAGGTATAGAAAACTACTTCATCATTGGGACAAGTGTCTTACTATTGGTGGGGATTATGTTAAGAAGTAATAAAAGGCCCATTTTGTAAAAATAAACAGGTTTTTTTCTGCATCAGTTTGTCTCTTTCATTATTGAATGTCCCTCATAGAAGGAAGCAGCATAATAATTAAAAAATGATTATAAGTTATTGAATAAGGGCCCCACAGTTCATCAGTGCTACAGGCCCCAAACGACATTAAATTAGCCCTGAGCTAAATGCAAAAGCAGGTTAAACGAGCAAAGTGGAGACAAAAGCCTTAAAAGGCATGTACTAAAGTAACTCAAGATGTCGGGGCAAGGGAATGCAAAAGGGTCAGTTGGGGACACGAAATACACTTTCTGCTGATGAATATTTCCATTTCAGTATTCCCATTGCTCTCTTTCTTGCACAGTTCTGAATTCTTTTTTATATTTTGATCTGTTGCTTCTCATCAGATTTCTCTTTCTGGCGTTTTAATTATGTGTCCTCTCTCAACTTGATCTCTGGTTTTCTTCCTTACTAAATAATGTACTAAAGTGACATTTGTCATAGTGTTAAATAATCTTCATAGACCCAATGAACATTCTATTAGCTGAAACAGATAAAAGAATTAATTAAAATATTTAACATGAACAGTTTTGTTTCTCATTTTTGTTGTAGGAAAGTTCTTGTAGAATGTAAGTACCAGAAAATAGCCCAACTTGCTGAGATTGTTTGAGATTATCTGCTTTGTGAGTTGTTATAATCTCTGATGATGTCTTCAGCATTGGAAGATGAAACTTAAGGCGGAGAAATATGTCTTGGACCACAGCCTAATGACCACAAAACAAAAATCATGAAGTACACAAATACCAGCTATGAAAGCCGGCATTGGTATCATTAGATTGCCTTCACTCTGTTGACAACACTGTAAAGTGAACCTTGCTTTTTTAAATTATACTGCTACTCCATTTCATTAACTGTCATCTATTGCCAGGTCTCACTTCCTAAATGATTTACAATTTCATCTGTTAAATGTTCCCTGCCCTGTGCTATGCCTTAGCATGTTTTTCTTTACCATCCTGATGTTAATACTTGCCAAACTGAAAGCTCAAGATCAGTGTTGTTTACTGGATGTACTGGAGAGAATTACCATAAGACTGGTAAGTACTATTTTTTAGTTTGTGTCAGAGGCCTTGTTTTGGTCCAACCTGGAACTACTCGTTAAGTGATTATTTGGAAAATGATTTTCTTTTCTATTTCAATTTTACAAATCCCTTTTATTTCTATAAGTGCTGGCCAAATAATCATTTATTTCATTTTGGGAATGTGGGTAATTTGTTTTGTTAATTTGAAACTGACAGTAGAAAATACAGCATCCTATCGGTGTCTATTGTAGTGGGAATCCTGCTGTCTGTGTGCTCAGCCAATTAACTTGTTGCATTAAAGCCTTTGTTCTGCAGGTCATTGTCAGAAGCCATGTCTGTCGAGAAGATAGCAGCCATCAAAGCTAAACGACTTGCAAAAAAACGTACTACAATCAAGGGCAATGATGACATTGCATTGGGTCCTGACTTAAGAGTCATGCTTGACTTTGATGTCGACCTAACAAAGGATATCATATCCCGTGAACGCCAGTGGCGAACACGTACCACGATTCTGCAGAGTGCTGGAAAGGTTGAGTCATCTAACATGTTGTATACAGTGGAATAAATGTATGCTTTATTTATGTTGTTATTGTAGTGTACCAATTTGGCAAAAAAATTGTGTTTCATAACTTTTAGTAACATGCAGAAAATAAGGACTCCTGTTGAAACTGTAAGTCTGCTGCTGTGCCTCAGTTTCATCTTTTTTTGCCACATTATTACATTTTAAGTTTCCATGCTATCCTTCACATTAAAAAGTGTATGTCATCAATTACTGGAAAGTGGTATATAACAACATAACTTTTTGGGACTTTGTAATTTTCTTAGGCACACACTAAATTATCCTGAATTGAGGAACGTCTCTTGGCCAGAACAGTTCAGAAATTAAGAAAACAAGGAAGTTGATAATTAATGGATGCCTGTATCTGGCAGGCATATATAAATGCTTTCAAAAGATTAACTAAGATTTTCTGAGATAAAAACAAATTCACCCCATTGTGCAAAGTTTGAGTGGCAATAATTGTAGATATGGCAACTGAAACATTTGTGTAACGATTATAAATGCAGCATGAAGGTACTTTACAGTCTTAATAAGGAATCCGACAATGAAAGGAAGAAATGGTAATACTTTTTGTCAGCATCTGCAAGGAACTCTGAGAACTTCAGTTTTCAAATCAAAGTGTGTTTAAAAAGATTAAATATGTTAATGTAGGAATATAAATTGTGCTGTGTAGATTCAGTATCACCAGGAAATATGTAATAAGAATAGTATTGTGGAAACAGAAACAACTGTGACTGAAAACTATACTACACTGGAATGTGCATTAAATGGGATGGAAGTTAAAGTAGGCAGTGGAAAACTGAATGAAAAAAAAAGTGTTCCAGACAGAACAGAAGAACTGATGGGAAGTAGGAAGCTATCAAAAGAGACAAGATTTCAGAGATGTGCATAAAGTGAGAAGAAAATATAAAGTATTGACTGAATTAGATGAGCTGAAATTAATTGAATGGGTGACAGAGATGAAATGCTACGGAATGGTTAGATATATTAAACCCACATTGTAACAAACATGATGTGACAAGAATCCTCGTACCAGAGTGGAACACACATCCACGTTTCCTACTTGCAAAATGGAGATTTGGCATACGTACCTGATAAAAATACGTTTGGGTAAAAAGGAGGTAACAGCAAGCTGAAGAATAGCACACCTTCCATTTTGCCTGACTATTATGTCAATGGATTTCTATGTTTCGTGTGGTAAAACTTTTTGTTTAATGCCAAGTGAAATCATGCAAATTATGGGAATTTGATAAGAGCACTACAATTTGGTATCTACATCTACATAGATACTCTGCAAACCATCGTACAATCCTTGGCAAAGGGGTACCCTGTACCATGACTAGATTTCCTTTCCTGTTCCACTCGCAAATAGAGTGAGGGAAAAATGACTGTGTATATGCCTCTATATGAGCCCTAATTTCTTATATCTTACCTTCGTTGTCCTTATGCACGATGTATGTTGGCAGCAGTAGAATCGTGTGGCAGTCAGCTATTTAAATTTTCTCAATATTGTTTTTCGAAAAGAACATCACCTTCCCTCCAGGGATTCCCATTTGAATTCCCGAAGTATCTCCTTAACACTTGAGTGTTGTTTGAGCCTTCTGGTAATAAGTCTAGCAGCTTGCTTCCGAATTTCTTCAACGTCTCACTGTAATCCATCTGGGTACTGATCATATACACTCGCGCAGTACTCAAGAATAGGTTGCACCAGCGTCCTATATACGGTCTCCCTTACAGGTGAACCACTCTTTCCCAAAATTCTCCCAATAAACTGAAGTTGACTATTCACCTTCCCTACCACTCTTCTCACATGCTCGTTCCATTTCATATCACTTGCAACATTACGCCCAGATATTTAAATTACTTGACTGTGTGAAGCAGGACACTAGTAATACTGTATCTGATCATGTGTCACTCATGTGCATAGAGTGCTGATTGGTCTGAAAAAATCAATATCTTTCACAAACCGAGGTAAATTAGTAATGCCATTTCTTTACAGAGAATGCAGAAGGAACACAAAAAGAACAGTTGAGTTGTATACACAAAGATATGCTGACAGACAGTTCAGCGAATGTGCAAAAAATTGTCATTGAAAGGGCGTTGGAGTACTAAGCAGAGGATCAAGAGAAGCATGCAGTGAGAAGAGCACACAATACAGACATTCTGGTGGCTACTCATAAGTCACACGTCAGCTCCAGAGAAATTTCGAGTGCCACTGGAATAAGTCAGCCCAGCATTGTTCACAGCTTCCAGCTGTATCGTGTACCAGTTCACCAGCAGAGTTAACCATAGGGATTGTAGAAGACACATGAAATTGTGTCACTCAGGTTTGATGTGACATCAGGATGATAGGTTCTTTCTTGAAAGAGTTCTCTTTAACAGTGAAGCTTGTTTTACAAATCATGCAGTGTAGTGTGAATGTTTGGTGTGATATTATTGGATACTTCGTGGTTGGGCCTTCGTTCAGTGAGAAACCTTAACAGGTGAAATATATATACATACACAATTCTCACTGAAGTGCTATTGACTCTCCTAGCGGAAGTACCACTTGAAATATTCAGATGTAAGTGTTAGCAGCATGACGGATGCCTGGCTCACTACTCACTTTTGGGTGAGAAAGCGCTCACCCAGCTCTTTCCTGGATAGGATTTGTAGGTGTTATCGGTTGGTTTGCACTTTCACATGATTTGACACCACTGGACTTTTTTCTCTGGGGTAAATTCAAAGATGAAGTCTATGCTCAAGTTCTGGTAACCCGAGAGGATTTAAAACCTCACATCGTTGCAGTGTGTGTAATGACATAAGTGTAGTCTCTTCAGTCTGTCCAGAGCTCCTTGCGCAAGCAACTGCAAATGTGTTGCACTAGATGAGAGGTGTCTTGAACACTTTGTGATGTAAATGGAGTTTGAAATGTTTATGACCTCATCCTTTTGCATTACACTTTTTGTTGCTGTTGCTGACGTAATGTTTTGTATGTTATGGCATTAAACTTATAATGCTTAGTTAGTATTTTGTAATCTTTAATCCTCAGTTTCATTTTACAACTGCATTCATCTTTTAAGATGCACCTTTCATTCAAGGCTCAAGCAGAAACAAGGGCAAAACTGCTGTTGCTGTTATGGTGAATCATACTTAGATGCTGTGTCCTTTCCCTTCCAGTTGCTGTGTTGGCCCAAAAAAAATATATGATTTGCATCAGTTTTAAATTAAACTTTTCCCCGTTACTTTTGTAAGTAGACACTCCTAGCTGTGTCAAGCTAGAGCACCCCATCAGCCTGACCCGAAAGTTCTGTGTAACAACACGGTGTTCCGTATAAGACAGCATTCGGTTTTGTGCTCAAAACAGTGAAATCCTAAGTTGTAAATATTGTATTTACACCAAAATTACTAATCAGATTTTGAAGAGTGGAATGCAGTTGACTTTCTCTTTTGGAACTACAATACTGGCAGCAGATATTACAGTAGCTACATTTTAAGAAGTGGAGCTGATATCAGTAGCACTCATGTTTCATTCCCTGTGACAATGCAAGTGACAGTTTCATCACTTTCCTCTTCATGCTGATGAAGGTTCAAATGGCTCTGAGCACCATGGGACTTAACTGCTGTGGTCATCAGTCCCCTAGAACTTAGAACTACTTAAACCTAACTAACCTAAGGACATCACACACATGCATGCTTGAGGCAGGATTCGAACCTGCGACTGTAGTGGTCGCGTGGTTCCAGACTGTAGCACCTAGAACCGCTCGGCCACTCCGGCTGGCTGCTGATGAAGGAATGTTTTTGTTGTGCCTAGATGTTTTGTTTAATATCTGTCTACATTGGAACACAACTGGCTCAATTTTCATTAAAACTGAACTGTTGGATGAGGATGTGAATGAAAGGTCAGAGTGAATTGCTCAGGCAGTTCCAAAATTTTGAAATGCCAGTTTTGAAAATCACATGACACACAGATTCCATCAGCTCTGTCACCACTAAGAACTGTCCACCACTACATTCATCATCATTGTGCTTCTTGGTTCAACATTCAGGGAATTGTCTTTGTCGTAGTCTGACCATACTGTCATGTCCGTATTTGTGTCAGTTATTTGTTGGTCTCTGCTGGAGTTTCCTTCTCATCATACAGATATATGATAACAGCACGGAGTTCATGTGTAGCAAAAAAGCTATTAGTGCTGCAATTTTCTTCTAGTGGTGAGAAACGACCGTCATCGCAAAGCTGAAACTGCCCTACATTGTTCCTTCAGATCTGTTCATGCTACACTGTGTACACATTCTGGTCGTTACTTGTAACATCTGAGGATTACAGAAGAGAATGTGTTACTATATCTCAAAGTCATTATCTGAGTACTGCACTCATTTTCCCAACTATGTGGCGAGCATTTAGTTTCAGTACTTTCTACTATTAACAGCCGTTTTCAGTATATTAAAAGAATCAACTGACTTGGTGTAGTCAGCTTACACAAGCAAATGCCTACAGCTTAATGATGAACAACTGCAGACGAGTGGCTGACCCTGTCAAATTGTATCACCTCAGCACACAAAATAGTAAAAGAGCTCTTTTGCACATAATTTTAATTTTGTTTGCTGTACAGTCATTTGGAGTAAATTGTGCAGCCAGTTATTCCCATCCAACCCATACTACAACAAGATATCTAAATGACATTGAAATTAATAACGGCTAAAATTTGCAAGAGACATTCAGTTTGGTAACATTTTGCATCAAACTATCATTATAGTCCAGTATTGCAACATTTCTCTCATGGGAAATCTCTTGTGCAGCTTTTCTTTAATTTCATCTGTTCTCAGAGTGCTCGGTCTGTGATCAATGTGCTGAAACTGTGTAGATATTTTTCTCACTGGCTTGATAAAAATCAACTAATCTGTGTTTTCCAGGTAACTGCCGTAGGTACATGTAGATAGCTTTAGTTCCATATTGTCCAACATATACTTTGTCATATTCATGAGCTCAAGCACATACATTTAAATGAATGACTTGTAACAACTGTTTATGAAATAGTAATGTAAAAAGACTGTACCTTTCATTTCAGTGTGCTTTGAGATATAGTAAAACATTCTCTTCTGTAATCCTCAGATGTTACACAGTGCATGAACTTAAAAGCACCACTCCAGCACAAAATAATTCTTTTACTATATTAAAATTACCGTTTAGAATCTCTAGTTTTATTTTGTACATACAGTGAGTGTCATCATCTTACCTCAGGATCTGGCATCTGTCTGGTGCCTCTCAGTAAGTTTATGTCCACCATTTCCATTCTTATCTATGTCTGCACTCTGCAAATCACTGTGAAGTGTGTGGCAGAGGGTCTCTCCTTCCATTTGAATTGTAATTCAGAACTTTCTTGTGTAGTTCCTTGTCTCTCACTCCTTTCACACCTGCCCAGGTATTTAGTCATTTCCTCATTAATAGCTTCTACTGTAATATTATTACATATATTTTCATTTTTAATTATATTTCTTGTTCAGCCATTCACTCTCCTGAAGTATCTCATCTATGCTTGTATTACATTGTTATTGTGTTTTATTTTTCCACCTCTTGCTTCCATCCAATTGTAATAGTGTTATCAAAGTTTATAAAATTTGCTTTTTATAGTTAAGTGCCCTGTTATTTTTTCCTCAGGCTGCATCAAATTCATGCAGACGTTTGTCTGTATCAGTACATAACACTGTTCTACAAAAAAAAAAAAAAAAAAAAAACTTTTTTTCTATTTCTGATAAAAAATATTGTGATCCTAGTTCTACTTTGAGTGCTGAATTAAAAACTGTTTTTGTTTTTTTTTCTGTCAGGGATAGTTTATGAGTAATCGCAATTTTATTTCTCTTTTCAGTTTCTGATAATAGTGCAGCAAACGTGAGGTGAAATTCGACAAACATATGCACATCTTTATAATGTTATAAGTTCATCACATTAATTGAGGGTGGAATCCAACATATAACACAGCAACCTTTGTGTATACACTTTGAAGAATTTATTTGACATGAGAAATTACAGAAAATTGACAAACAATGAGCCACTGCCTTGTAATGCACATCACTTTTTTCTCTTGTATTGTGAATCTTTCTTCTCTCGAATGATATTCCAGCAATAATCTGCTAACATAGAAGGTACCCACTTCCCTTCATAGCGCCTTTCTATGGTAGAAATGTCTTTATGGAATCTTTCCCCATGTTCATCCGATACGTCACTACAACTCTCTGTGAAGTAGTATAGATGAGAGTCCATCGTATGTACCTTCAAAGACATACTGCACCCTAAATCCTAATATGCTTTGATCATATCCTTCACCATTGCTTTGTAGTTAGTAGCTCTTCTTCTTCCGAGGAAGTTTTCCGACACCATCTTGAAACAGTCCCATGCGGTTTTTTTCTTTATCAGTTAAACATGCTTCAAAATTTGCATCTTTCTGCAGCTCCCTGATTTGTGGGCCCACAAATACACCTTCCTTTATTTTTGCAGCTGAAAGGCGGGGGAATTTGGTAGCTAGATATGCAAACCCACAGCCTGTTGGATCCATGGCCTTCACGAATTGTTTCATCAGGCCAATTTTGATGTGAAGCGATGGAAGTAGTATATATTCAGGAGCTACCACACTTTCACATTGTACATTCTTTTCGCCAACTTTCCATCTTCGCCTAGGCCATTTCTTTTTCACGTAGTGAGAATTTCGGTCTCGACTATCCCACTCGCAAAGAAAACAGGCATACTTTGTGTAGCCTCGTTGCATTCCCAGTACCATAGTAATTACCTTGAAATCTGCCCATATTTTCCATTTGTGTTCATTGTATTTTAATGAATTTAGCATCCTTTGTACGAATTCGTAATTCTCTTTTGTCAAAGTAGCGTAATCTACTGGAACAGAGGGTATTTTATTTCCGTTATGGAGCAAAACACCCTTCAGACTTGTTTTCGATGCATCTATGTCAAAGTAGCGTAATCTACTGGAACAGAGGGTATTTTATTTCCGTTATGAAGCAAAACACCCTTCAGACTTGTTTTCGATGCATCTATGTCAAAGTAGCGTAATCTACTGGAACAGAGGGTATTTTATTTCCGTTATGGAGCAAAACACCCTTCAGACTTGTTTTCGATGCATCTATGAAAAGTCTCCACTCCTGTGAAATATAAGTGAAGTTCAGCACTTTCATCAGGCCAGCAACGTCATTGAAAAATGTCAGTGCTTCGTCAGTTGAAAAATAAGAAAGAAAGGCATGTTCTCTGTGCCTGAACGCACTGATTTTAGTACTTTGATGCAGTAGATTATACTCTTGTAATCTTGAACCAAGCAGCTGCGCCTTTTGTTTACTTAGTCCTAGGTCACGTACTAAATCATTTCAATCTGCCTGTGTTAACAAATGTGGCGATGACTCATTTGTGCAGTGATATAAAGAATCATCACCTGTGATTTCTTCAGTACTACTTATTTCACTGTCACTCGGAATTTGACCCCGAGCTCTTGAAGGTACTGGGAGGTTGTCGGAATGCTGCACTGGCATTCTCGCTGAAGGCAGATCTGGGTAAACAATATGCCTCTTCGACTTTTTGTTTGTAAAACCATGAATTTTTGTTAGACAGAAATAACAATCAGTAACATGGTCCTTAGGCTCCCTCCACACCATGGGAACAACAAACAACGCCACATTCTCCTTACCTTTCCACCACTGAATTAGTTTGCAGTAACATGTAGCACAACAGAAATGTGGTGCCCATTCTTTATCTTGGTCTCCTACCTCTACTCCAAAGTAATGATTGTATGCTTTCTTTATGACTGAAGAAATTTTCTTCCTATTTCTGACAAAAGTGAACTTCCCACAGATGTAGCAGAAGTTGTCCGGCTTATATCGACATCCACGACGACGTGGCATTTCTGCAAATTTAAAAATACCACTTTGGTAATACACCTGTATTACCTTAATAGTAGGGAACTAGAGGAACGCTGATGTGTAAAAACAAGCAGTCGTTTTACCTTCAACACCAGGCTCAATCAGTTCACACACAGGAACTAAAAAATTCAACCGTGCTCGGAAATATGACAGACAGTTACTTGTCAGCCAAAACACCCACTCGTTAAGACTGACACAAATTGCGGCTAACACCACTGTTGTAAACTCGATGCACCTGCACCTAGGAGGCGTGAAGCTTTACTGCCGAGGCAGCGGCCGGCTGTCGCCGTTCGAGTTAATGAGATGTTTCAGGTGGTCTTAATGACATAGGTGTGATGGGGGATAACCTAATTTTGTCTGATTCTTCCCACCTGCTGTTGCACAAGAAATTATCACGTTCAATCACTACTGGATGCGGCAACATACCCGTATTTCTCTATAATGTCTCTGTGTTTGCCATGAATTGTGAATATACATATATATACATATTACATAAAAAGTACCCCTGACAATGATGTTTTGTTTACATATTTGAATTTCCCACGGTAACATCGTCTAGAAGCACATACTTTAATATCAGAAATAGAACCCATGTCGAACAGTGTAATAGAGACTCATGTCACAACCCACATATTTAAAATAGACACTGGCACTACTATTTTATTGTTAATTAATATCTTCGACCATATACTGTACTTTTTTTGACAATTGCAAATGGGAGTGCAAATGCACGTAGTGTGTTTAGCTAATTTAATTCTTGAATAATTTGCTGATTCCCTGTTGTTAAGGGTAGCGACCGTATGACAGTTAAGTTTAAGAGTAGGTGGAAGACAAACTCATTGTCCCACTCATTGACAGATTTTTATCTCATTTGTCCTTTTCTTTCCTCTATTATTATTATTATTATTATTATTTTGGTTTCACAATATAAACTTTTTGTTCCTCTTATGGTGTGTGGTGGGTAGGCACTGTCACTCATGAATGCTCCTGCTCTCCTTAAAATAACCATGGTGTTTGTAAGCTCAAGCTTGTGAAATATGAGAAACTCTGCTTTATTCCTTATACCTATTAAATTAGTTGTAAAACAAATGTGTGTGTGTGCTCTCTTCCAACACAACACAATTTCATTGTGGATTGAGTGATTTTCATTATTCTATAACCATGCATGGCATATATTTTCTTTTACTACAGTGTTGACTATGCAATGTGTGTGCACATCCTTGTTTTACATTTAGTGAGATTCCTTAAAATAGAAATGCTTTTTATTTTGAATATGTGCATATCCTTTTCAGATATTTGCCAAAAACATCTTTGCTATCCTCCAATCGATAAAAGCTAGGGAGGAAGGTAGGCACCGTCCACAGCAGCCAACGCCTGCGATCACCCCACGTGCGACTCCAGTCCGGCCCATCGCGCAGCCCGCTGTCTACAACCGATATGATCAAGAGCGATTCATACGTCAGAAAGAAGGTAGGTTCCCAGCAGTGGAGGAACATATTTTCAGGGATGTACATCATAAAATTAACTAGTCACCAGATGATATTTACTGAAATGAGTACTATGTAGACTAGACTCAAAATTTCCAGACCGCAGTTTTTACGTGCTGCTGCCTATTAATATCTGCAAAATTTCATTCCTTGACCACTGATGTGCAAATTGATGGTATTTCAGTTCTGGTTGCGCTTATTGCGATTAGGTGCAGTGCTGTTATTGGTACATTTCAAATTCTGGAGGTGAAAGTTCAGTTGTTTTGTACTGATTTTCAACTAAAAAATTGTATTTGAGTATTCAGTTATTATTTACATACTCAAGCTAAGCTTCATCTTATGCACTCTGAAACCAGAAGTTCTTGAACAAGGCATGGTGTATTCCAGGACATTGGATATGATTCTAGAACATCAGGATCATTTGGAAACATTACATTTCCAATTCCAGAAATTTGAGAATGAGAATGTTCAGTAGCATTCATTGAATTTCTAGAACGTTATTGAAATTTCAAAACAGAATATTTGCAAAGAGCAAAGAGAATCATACCATTTCCATAAGTTCTCCATTCAAAATTATGTTGTAGGATTGAAAGAGATATCTGCAAGATCAAATGTTTCACAGCCCCCCCCCTCCCCCCCCCCCCCACCCCCGACCTGCGGTTGTGGGTGACTTCACACTTCACCCTTCTTCCTTCCCCTTCAACCCTTCTCGCCGGAGCCACCGGCTACAAAAGCTTGTCAATCACAACAGTCTTTTATGTGTGTGTGCTGCCACTGTTTGGTGAGCAGATTTTTTTATTTATCCAATTAAATAATAAAGTACTTAATATTCAAACCAACCATCAGATTGAGGATAGCTTTATTACATATTACAGTGGTGCTTGTTTCATCTACAAAGGAAAGAGATTTATAGTTATTTGCTACAACTGAAAATGAGTCATTAACGTGTCTTGGGAAAAGCAGCAGTAAAGTAACCTAGATGATTGCTAGCTCATTTCAGGTAATATGTCATATATTTTTTCTTGTAATCAGTACATTATGTCAGAATTCAAAATTAACAAGCTCTCTTTGATCGGAAAGAGGGTTCTTGCAGTGCTACAGTATGATGATGTCTGTAGCACTTTTTGACAGATGAGGCATTATGCAGAAATACTTCACGTGAGTATAGTCAGTTGTGAATTTAGAGTATTGTGAGGGAATATCATAAGACATACTTACGTTGCACCTCAAAGCTATTCTCGACTGTTACTCTTGAACCTTTTTCCTCCTGCATTGTATCACCTGCATCCATTGTATGCCTAAGATGAATTCTTTCTCCCTTCACACAAATGAAACTACGGTTGAAGTGTCCCAAGATGAGGAAACAGAGAAGATACTGCAATCGACCAGTTGAACAGTATCATACAAAGGCTTTTCTAATGTCCTAAAGGGCATGGTAAAATATTTAATGACTGGTCTCAAGTGATTCATGTTTTTAGCATAGTGTGAAAAATAGTGTTGTTTTTTCCACGCACACCACTTTCCCCTAAGTAAAATAGGAGCTTCCTGTTGCACCATTTAGGTACTCCAGAACGAATCTTTCAAACTGTGGTGGAATGTGCACAATTTTGAAATTTGCTGGCAGATTAAAACTGTGTCCCAGGCTGAGTATTGAACCCAGAACATTGTAGTTCATTGGCAATTCTCTTACCAACTAAGCTATCCAGGCACAGCTCTTAGCTTACCCTCAGACCTTCACTTGTACCAGTAACTTCATCGTGCTGTCCAAACCTCACAGAAGCGCTCTTGGATACCTTGCTGGCCAAATACACCTGAAGGAAAGGACATCATGGCAAAAATGGCTTAGGCAGAGGTTCAGGGATTGTTTCCACAACTAATTTTTCACTCTGCAGCAGAGTTTGCATCATTTTGAAACTTCCTGGCAGATTAAAACTTTGTGTTGGACCAGGACTTGAATCCAGAATTGCTTTCGCAGGCAATTCTGTTATGACTGAGCTGCACTGGCATGGGTCTCATCTGCCTTGATGTTTGTTACCTTTATGCCCACCATTGTTAAAAAAAAATGGATGTTTAACTGTGCCCAGTATCCTAATGTCTGACAATTTTAATTCCTTATCTGTTGTTGCCCTTGCATTAGAGTGTATGCTGTAGGATATAACTCATTTTTATCATAAAATATCAACTATTGGCTTTTGAATTCTGATAGTTATGTTGTATTTTGTTTGCAGAAACGGAAGGTTTCACCATTGATACAACAGGGACATACCACGGAATGACTCTTAAATCTGTAACTGAAGGAACACAGCCAAAGAAACCTGTGACGCCAGCCCCTGCTGTCACTACCCCAAGACCCACAGCAGAGGTAACCTATTGTTACGGAGCGTAGCGTCTTATCCTTTCTGCATTGTTTAAATTTGAGTGTCAGTATTTATACTTCACTGTCAGTCACGTCTATAGCATTGAAATTGTGGAAGCTGTTTTATGACAGTATTTTAAGGCAATAATGCAAAGCCCTCTCTTCAACCAAAATGTGCTGAAAAGGATTACAGAAGTTAAAGAGCTAAAATATTAAATTTTTGTTAGTCAGCTCATTAGACGTTTTCTGAAGACGAAAACCTACAAAAATGTTTTGTACATATTCTTGCTCAACAGTGAAAATTTCATAAATAGTTTGGTGAGTCAGTGTTTGGCACATCTACACTTTGCTGGTCACTGTGAATTGTGTAACGGAAGGTATGTTCTACTGGGTGATGTAAAGGATCTTTCATTAAGAGTGTTATTTCTTAAAATTTGAATAATAATAATAGTAGTAACAACAATAATTCAGTATATCATGGAGTAAATTGTCCTTTGTTGTGAAGCTTAGACATTGCAGTTATGTTCTGAACAAAATTTTGTTCAGATGTCTACTACATTTTTGAGCATATTAATGCATGTGATGACTCTAATTGTTAATCACTCTGTCCAACATTAGTATCGTTATGTCTGTGATAGCCGACAAATGTTCACCTCCAAATGTTCCAAAATGTGTGACTTGTCAGCATCAATCAAGGATTTGCTGTAGAAAGAAAAAAATCCGTGGGTGTTAAATCACATGACCATGGCAACCAGGTCATAGATCCATGTCTTGAGGTGATTCGGTTTTCAAACTTTTCCCTCAGAAAATAGAGTTTAGTCACAGAAATTCGCTTGACATGTAACTGTAGCAGTCACTATTCACATCTCAAAAGAGATAATGTCCAACAACACTGCCCACTGTATCACACAGTGAGTTTTTCTGAATGCAATGGCAGCTTATGGACCACTTGTGGTTTCTTCTAACTCCAGTAATGTCAATTTTGTTTATTGATAAAGCCACTAAAACAAAAATGCCTCTTGTCTGAGATGATGAATTTTCTCTGAAATGAAGATCAGCTTCCAATTGCTATATGGCCCTGTAAAAAAAACTCGTGACGTAATCGGTAATCTTTTGTATTCAACTCTTGAGTCAGTGCTACTGTTCATGGCTGCATGTGCAAATCCTTTCACAAGATTCACCATGTTGATGTCTCAGATAGCTGCAGTTGTTATTCTCTTGAAACTGACACATTCAGCTCTTCTCAATACTGGCTGGTACTGCTGTGATGCCGGCCGGAGTGGCCGAGTGGTTAAAGGCGCTACAGTCTGGAACCGCACGACCGCTACGGTGGCAGGTTCGAATCCTGCCTCTGGCATGGATGTGTATGCTGTCCTTAGGTTAGTTAGGTTTAAGTAGTTCTAAGTTCTAGGGGACTTATGACCACAGCAGTTGAGTCCCATAGTGCTCAGAGCCATTTGAACCATTTACTGCTGTGATATTGCCCTCATTTTGTGTTTTACATTGTGTTCTTGGTGGTTTCTGGTCGTGTAGAGGAAAATTCCATCAATAGAGCTGCAAACTTTGTTAAAATTTATAATGATTTCTAAACTTTCAGGAAGCGTGAGATGCTGCATGATGAAACTGCAAATTGTACTGGATATTTTCAAACCTTGAAGCACATAAAAATTTATTAGAAATGGGTAATTACAATTTTAAAAAGTATCGCTCTTAATGAAAGACCCTCTATTAGGGTTTCTCTCCATTCCATTCATGGACGGAGCACAGTAAGAATGCCTCCATGTGAACTGTTATTTGTCTAATTTTATCTGTGAGAATCTATGGGGTAGGTGCGAGAGGGGCTGAAGAATGTTATTAGTTTCTCCTTGAAGTTTTAAAGCTCATTCTTATGCGACATAAGACAGTCTACCACCTATGATGTTTCAACCTCTCTCTCACAGCAACTAGTCAGCCAAACAGACCTGTAATGATTCATACTGCTCTTCATGTTACATGCTTGAAGTTCCCTGTTAGTTCAACTCAATTTCTATTGTATAAACTTGAACAGTATTTGAATTTGGGCCATAGTGTTTTATTTTTGTGCGCTATATATTCACGCGCGCGGGTGTATACCTGTCCCTTTTTCCCCCTAAAGTAAGTTTTCCGCTCCCGGAATTGGAATGACTCCTTACCCTCTCCCTTAAAACCCACATCCTTTTGTCTTTCCCTCTCCTTCCCTCTTTCCTGATGAAGCAAACATTGGTTGCGAAAGCTTGAATTTTGTGTGTGTGTTTGTGTTTGTTAGTGTCTCTATCAACATACCAACACTTTTGTTTGGTAAGTTACATCATCTATGTTTTTAGATATAATTTTAAGATTGAAATGATATCCTCAGTTTGGAAATGTGTGTCAAAGTTTTCCTGCTGTAGCCTTCTGAATTTTTTTAACATTATTTTCAAAAATGCCAATCCCAAAACTTTTGATTCTTTTACTCTTGATTAGCACCATATAGCCTATATTCCCTAAAAAGGAGAACTTACACATTTCGGTTGAACAGATTTTATAGACAATTGAGAATTTTGCCATACATTAAACCAGTTTCTATTACCACATTATCATGTATTGGTCTCATGAAATCAAAACCTAGTATTATTTGGCATGTAATTTTATTTCTTCTGAAAGGTGAGTAAGAGACAGATTTTTCAAATGTATCGAATGAACACAAAAATAAGTGAAAGTTTCAAAAACTAACATGTTCCAATGCATACAACTGTTGCATTCTGCTTAGAATTGAAATTAGCTATTCAGTGAAATAAAAATGTGTTCAAATGCATCTGTATCTTCCTCTGGTATTGAATGATGCCATCCTGTTGAACCAATAGGAACTGGGGCACACACTGCCTTTCAAACATTGTGAATCAAAAGTGAGCACTGACAGAGGGGAAGTGAGCAATGACAGTGGTGCCATCGTCTTGCTGCTGGGAACTCATAACCAGCAACCGGTCCAAGTGGTAGCATAAAGCTCACAATGATTTCATTTAACTCATAATTGATGTCTTTAATCTCTGAGATTGACCAGCACAGTCATATATACAAACCACAAACATCCGTCCTTGCAGGTTATGAAGCTGAAATATTCTGTTACTTCTGAGGTTTTTGCTAGTCAAATGAAATTTTTTCTTTCTTGCTCTTTAAAGTTCATGAAGTATAAGATCACCCATCATTTTGAGTCCAGAAATGGGGCTTCTAAATTTCTTTCGCTGGTTTTGTTCGGTTGGACCATTCTTCTCTTTTCTACTGGCAGAATTCTTTAGTTGCCTCTATGGACAACAGTACAAGACCTGAGGATGTATATGACTTCATCACTTTGGTAAAATGCTTGGCATTCTGAATTACAGCTGTCCTTGGGCTGGAAAGGTTATGATTTGTAGCATGCTGCTTCCGCAAGCTGCCTACACTCACAAGGCCCCTTCCCATGACCAGTAGCACTGAATAGCCCCTCCACTGGCACAAGCGACTTAGTCATTCAAACAGCTGGTATCAGTTTTTAAAGTGACTAGGAGCACTATTGGGAATAACAATCTTTTTTGCCTTTCATTTCTCCAACAATGCCGTTACAGACTATGTGATCAAAAGTATCTGGACACCCACAAAAACATATGTTTTTCATATTAGGTGCACTTTACTGCCAGGTACACCATATCAGCGACCTCAGTAGTTATTAGACATCGTGAGAGAGCAGAATGGGGCACTCCGCGGAACTCACGGACTTTGAATGTTGTCAGGTGATTGGGTGTCACTTGTGTCATATGTCTGTATGCGAGATTTCCACATTCCTAAACATCCCTAGGTCCACTGTTTCTGATGTGATAGTCAAGTGGAAACGTGAAGGGACACATACAGCACAAATGCGTACAGGCCGACCTCGTCTGTTGACTGACAGACACCACTGATAGTTGAAGATGGTCATAATGTGTAATAGGCAAACATCTATCCCAACCATCACACAGGAATTCCAAACTGCGTCAGTATCCACAGCAAGTACTATGACAGTTAGATGGGAGGTGAGAAAACTAGGATTTTATGGTCGAGCGGTTGCTCATAAGCCACACAATCGCTGCTAAATTCCAAACGACACCTTGCTTGGTGCAAGGAGCGTAAACATTGGATGACTGATCAGTAGAAAAACAATGTGTGGAATGACAAATCACGTGGTGATCCGATGGCAGTGTGTGGTTATGGTGAATGCCTGGTGAACATCATCTGCCAGCATGTGTAGTGCCAACAGTAAAATTCGAAGGCAGTGGTGTTCTGGTGTGGTCATGATTTCATGGAGGGGGCTTGCACACCTTGTTATTTTGCGTGGCACAATCACAGCACAGGCCTACATTGATGTTTTAAGCACCTTCTTGCTTCTCACTGTTGAAGAGCAATTTGGGGATGGCGATTGCGATTGCATCTTTCACCACGATGGAGCACCTGTTCCAAATGCACAGCAGCCTATGGCGGAGTGGTTACACGACAATAACATCCCTGTAATGGTCTGGCCTGCATAGAGTTGTGGCCTGAATCCTATAGAACACCTGTGGGATGTTTTGGAATGCCGACTTCATGCCAGGCCTCACCAACTGACATCAATACCTCTCCTCAGTGCAGCACTCAACGAAGAATGGACTGCCATTCCCCAAGAAATTTTCCAGCACCTGATTGAACGTATGCCTGCGAGAGTGGAAGCTGTTGCCAACACCATATTGAATTCCAGCATTACCAATGGAGAGTGCCACGAACTTGTAAGTCATTTTCCGCCAGGTGTCCGAATAGTTTTTATCACATAGTGTACTTCTAGTGGCAGAATCACAGGCCAGTTTTCAGCAGAATTACATGAAGCACTGAACATAGCTCTTCGGCCTGTACAAATCCCTTCACTTATGCAGTGTGTTGTTGTTTTTGTTGTTGCAGTTTTTTCAGTTGTCAGTGTGGTACTTCTTTCACTGTTTATTTCCTAAGTTCATCAATAAAGGTGTTAATGGTGACAGCTTCCTTAAAGAGTTTATTTTCCTCCTATATTGCATATGTAACTTCTGAAGAGTTATCTGCTGTGTTTTCCAGACCCAGTGTCTGTAGCGGAAGTCCTTCCTTTTCAGGTCAGTCACCACATTCCTGAAACTGACAGGTCTCTTGCTTGCCCTCTTTGGTCATTGTGCATAAAATGCTGACCTTCCAGTGCATAATGTATTTGCCTTCACAGAAGTACCATTAATACTGTGTGTCATGTATCTTTACACTTTTTTGTCCTTCAACGGTTGCTTTTGTAGTGTCCTGTTTGTTGTCACTTGGCAAGAACAATGCCATTTATCTTCCAGATAAATTGAGTGTGCAGTTTGAACATATGCATCTTTTACAGGAGGACCATAATAGAGATCTGATCTTCCAAACATATTTTTCGCAGACCTCAAATTTCTTTGTTTTGCCCATCACGTCTTTTGATGCATATGGAATTTGGTGCAAAATTTTTTTCTGTGAAAGAGATTATGGAACAGTTGTTTGAACTTATATCTTTTCATTGTAGCATGCACATTATTAAATAGCTCAATTAATTTTTGAGAAAAATTCTCAACACGTTGTACAAGTTTTCTTTGGTTTATTTTCTTCTGAAGATGGAATTTGTATTTTGAAATGTGTGTTCAATTTTTCTATGCTGTACCCTCACACAGCTTCGATAATTTTTCCATGTTTTCTTGATACGTACATCTTATGACCTGAGTTCACTGCCCATGATTTCTTAACAGGACCAACACCTATCTCTGTAGCGGACTGATTCATGGAATGGAATTCTTCCTCTATACATGCAACATGTGCACTGTGGAATATTTCACCTTGTTCAGTTCCTGTCATTGTTGATGTTCTGTAAAGGCATTTAGAACACAGAAAGTCATAACTGGAAATATCTTGACTTTGAAACAGTCTTGAAATGAGTACATTTATTTGCAACCTGAAGAAAATTGTTTTTAATCTACATATACATAGATACTAAGCAAGCCACTGTACAGTGCGTAGTGGAAGGTACCCTGTACCACTACTTGTCATTTCCTTTCCTGTTCCACTTGCAAATAGAGCAAGGGACAAACGACTGCCTCTGTATGACCCCTAATTTCTCGTGTCTTATCATCATGGCCCGTATGCACAATGAATGTTGGTGGCAGTAGAATCGTTTGGCAGTCTTCAAATGCCGGTTCTCTAAATTTTCTCAATAGTGTTTCTTGAAAAGAAATGTCACCTTCCCTCCAGAGATTGCCATTTGAGTTCCTGAATCATCTCCATAACACTTACATGTTGTTCAAACCTACTGGTAACAATTCTAGCAGCCCGCCTCTGAACTGCTTCGATGTCTTTCTTCAATCCGACCTGGTATGGATCCCAAACACTCAAGCAGTACTCGAGAATAGGTTGCACCAGCATCCTTTATGTGGTCTCATTTACAGGTGAACCACTCTTTCCTAAAATTCTCTCATTAAACCAAAGTCGACCATTCACCTTCCCTATCACAGTTCTACACGCTCATTCCACCCCATATCACTTTTCAGTGCTATGCCCAGATACTGAAATGACTTGACCCTGTTATGCAGGACAGTAACGATACTGTATCCCAACATTACAGGTTTGATCTTCCTACTCATCCACATTGACTTACATTTTTCCACATTTAGGGCTAGGTGTCGTTCATCACACCGACTGAAAATTTTGTCTAAGTTGTCTTGTATCATCCTACAATCACTCAACTTCGACACATTACTGTACACCACAACGACATCAGCAAACAACTGCAGACTGCTGCCCACCTGTCCCCAGATAATTTATTATGTAACAACAGTGGTCCTATCACACTTCCCTGGGGCACTCCTGACAAAGCCCTTGTCTCTGATGAACACTCGGCTCACAAAAGCTTACAGACATAGAATTATCTGGATGGTGTCAGATTTCCTACAAGGCTATGCAATGAAGAAACTAGCTATGTGTAAGAGCAATAAAGAAACCAGCAATGAACAATAAAAATTAGTAATAAACAATTGCAACAAAGAACTTAGCAATAAACAACCAGAGCAAAAAATTTATATGTGGAAGGTGAAATATGAACATTATTTGTAAAACATGTTCAACTGAAAAGTGGAAGTTCTCTCTTTCAGAGAATGTCACTCAACTGGTAATAAAAAAAAGGAAAATTTTTCTTAGAAAGGCATGTAGTTCTAAGTTGTGCCCTTGACGAGGCTGTTGGGCCCAACTGAGTGCCATCGGATGCAGTGTGTAGGGGGTTTCCTGACGCTGGGAACTTTTACTGATCGTCGAGTAGCTCCTCGGTTGGGGTCGCAAGACTGAGTGCGCCCCGTACCAGCCCTCCCACCGAGGAAAAATCCTTGGCAGTACCGGGAATCAAACCCAGGTGCCCTGTGTGGCATTCAGCTGTGCTGCCCACTCAGATAAGGAGATAGGCAGAGCGAGAGCACTTTGACATTTATTTCCAAACCGAAAAATATGTTATAATTGTAACATGCTGTAGGTGTCGTCTTTAGTGGCCTATATCTCCAGCCTAGTTCTTATTTTTATTTATTTATTTAACTTTTTTTTTTTTTTTTTTTTTTTTTTTTTTTTTTTTTTTTTTTTTTGACAAAACAAAAAAAATGTGGGTTTCTTACATTCTGTGAAATTGTAACATATGTTAAATTGAGTAATATCTGAGACTATCGAGGTAACACCCCTGTCTGAATTGATATGGATTATGACTCTGCTTTTACATTTAGTGAACTGCACAACTTGGGATGTGTCTACATTAAGAGCTTCCTGTGTCTGCACTGGGCTGATGTGTTCTTGAGTTCTAGCTAACTATTAGTGCAGTTTTTCCTGTAGCAACCTTCCTTAAAGATAACCTAAAACTGAAAAGATCAACAAAAGATTTCTTTAACTGTTAATCATTTACATTATGCCCAAAAATATTTTATGACTTCTCTCATACTGATGAATGTGTAATTCTAGAGTCACAAAGGCAATACATGATTGTACATTACAGTATTGTATAGTGATAAGGATTGCTCCATACTGAAACAATGATGTAAACTAAGTATCCGACAAAAATTATGATTTAGAAAAGACTAGAAAATAAAACTACATATTTTCCTGAATTTTGCTTGCCTTAACTTCTAGCTGTTTGTAATTCAACATTTAAATCGTTTATCAGGGTGTAATATTTATTGTTGTTTTCAGAATTCAGTCCATATATTTTTTGCTGAAAATATAATTGTACAGGGCTCTGTGATAAATAAGTAGTTCATTTTCAAAGTTCTGTAGTTTCCAAAGTGTTACTTGTACAAATATGATTGAAGATGTACATAAAGTCCGGGAACATTTATTGCACAAGAACCAAACATTGTCATATGTCATTTTGAAGAGAAACCCTGAAAGTTTTTTTTTTCATGTATATCGCCACAGCGTACTTTGGTAATTTACCGATAGTCAGTGCTAGTCGCAAACGTGGCAAGTTCGGGTGTGGAGTGAGCTTTCTGTGTGTTGTAGTTCGACAAAAACGAGTGTGCTACAGCTGTTCAATGGATATTTAGAACCAAGTATGGTAAGAAGCCACCAACAAGGAAGGCCATTTACCACTGGCACAACAAATTCGTTACAATGGGTTGCTTGCGCCCGGCAGAGAGAAGCGAACGTCCCAGTGTGAGTGAAGTGGATGCAGCGCGTGTACAAGAGACATTCATAAGTAGTCGAAAGTAATCGGTGCGGCTCGCATCCCATGAACTTGAAATGGCTCCAATGACAGTATGGAAAGTCCTGCAACAGAAGCAGTCTGTGAAACCATTCAAATTGGAGCTAGTGCAGAAGCTCGATGACGACAAAGACAATCGTTTTGAGTTTTGTTCTCAGTTGCAACAATTGAATGAGGATGGGGATGACATCGCTCATCACTTAATTTTTAGTGACGAAGCCACTTTTCACACTAATGGGAAAGTGAACAGGCATAATTGTCGAATCTGGGGTACAAAGCATCCACACGAATGCATTGAATTTGAGCGTGATTCCCCAAAGGTAAATGTTTTTTGTGCATTGTCACGTCGAAAACTGTACGGACCATTCTTCTTTGACAAGAGCACTGTCACCGGATATTCCTACTTGGACATGTCTCAGCAATGGCTGATGTCTCAAATGCAAACGGACTCTCCATTCATCTTTCAGCAGGATGGAGCTCCACCTCTTTTTCATTGGGAAGTTTGTCGGGACCTGAACACACAGCTGTCGCATCGGTGGATCGGTGTTGCTACGGAAGGGGACAGCTGTTTTATGAAATGGCCTTCCCGATTCACTCCGTGTGACTTTTTTCTGTGAGGACACATTAAAGATCTGGTGTACGTACCGCCTCTACCACATGATGTACCAGAGCTCCGGGAGAGAATACGGGAAGAGACTACCACAGTTGACGATGCTATGCTGGGACGGGTATGGCAAGAATTCGATTACCGTATTGACATCTGCTGGGTCACTCATGAATCATATATCGAATGTTTGTAAAAAATACTTTCAGTGTTTCTCTTTAAAATGCAGTATGTATGACATCTGTACAATGTTTAGTTCTTGTGCAATAAATAATTGAAAGTGTTCTCAGACTTTATGTACACCCTGTAGAACTGTAAACTCAGAGTTGGCATTTGCTCTCCAGTTGGTGTTAACAAGTGCAGTGCTTGACAAAATGGTGACAGAGCAAGGAAAGAGAAATTTCTGCTCCAAGCTGACACGGAGACCAAGATACCTTCCATTTATCTGGAAAAGTTGATCTCCACAATGTGAGAATGTGGGGCATTGAAAATACACGTGAAATTGTGCCGCACAAATGAGATTTGTCAAAGATTAATGTTTTCTGTGCAGTGTCACAGATGAAACTGTATGGGCCATTTGTCTTTTGTGAGAAGACTGACAGATACCCCTTACCTTGATATGTTGCAGTTGTGGTTGTTCCACAACTGACTGCTGATTCCAAGAATTTCATCTTCCACCAAGACCGTGGACCCAGTCGTTGGACTGTTGATGTTTCCTGCTCCCCAAACAGTGAACTTCTGCATCATTGGATTGGGTGTAATGGTGAAGATGATGTGGCTCTGTTCCCTTGCCCTCCCCCAGGTCACCTGACCTAACGCCTCATGACTTTTTCCTTTTGGGGTACCTTAAGCACTCTTTGTTTACACATCCCCACTGCCAAGAATGCATCAGTGATGCTGTGATGACCGTTCATGGGATATTGCTACATAAAATAGAGAACGAACTTGACTGCCATTTGGATGTGTGTCGTGTGATCAGGACACTCGTAGATCATTTGCAGAATGAAAATGCAAACTTGGCAAGTTTACAGTTCTATTTATGTGTCAGTCATATTTGTACATGTAATACTTCAGAAAATTTAGAACTTTGAAAATAAATGAATCATTTATAGTTGCCCTGCATTATTATTGTCTGATTAGCAAAACTGTGACTTCTATTTGCACTTTATTTCTGATCAACTGACTGTCATTAACATACTTAACAGGCACGGCTGGCAGTACAGCCCAATAAACGGGTCTCTCGAACACCCATTATCATCATTCCTGCGTCTCCGACTTCATTGATCACCATGTATAATGCCAAGGACATCCTCCAAGATCTGAAGTAGGTAGAAGTATTATATATTAGATTTTCTTTTCTTTTTCTTTTACATAATGAAAGAATAAGTTTTCTCCATCTATAAATAAAGTGCCGTCTATCAGTCCTGTATACATATTTTTGGGCTCCACAACTTTAACTGTAAATTTTAGTGTAATGATGATGAGAGAAGGCTAGAAGTACTGTGCAGTTGAGGAAGATACAAATTCAAGGCAATGAATACGCACAAAATTTCAAATGAAATGAATAGCTTTTAGTAGACTCACTGATTAGACTGGCGGATCTCAAAACATTTTCTAGGGACATTCACAAAGTTTTAATAACTACTCCATAAAACAAAACAAAATAAAATAAAGTTATGTAATTATTTTTTGTTTGTTTGCAGGTACACATCTCCAGTCCTACACACTGCAATCCCTGTGCTGCAAAGTAGCCAAAGCAAAATAGTGCAACCCTTTTTATCAACGGTCTGCATAATTTTGTTCAGGCTCCACAAAGTATGGCACAGTACTGTGGGACAGGGATTCTAGTGGGTAGCAGAACTGGGAGGGGGAAGAAAAAAAATTGACATTAATTTTTATTGTGGTAATTAAATTACTTTCTGAATCGTGTACACTGATCTTTTATATTTGAAACTAAACATTTGTGATATAAGTTTTTCTACTTTTGATATCCCAGTCACAGTATATTTTGTTGTGGTGATTGTCTGTGAAAACTTTTATTTACATAAATTGTAACAGTGAAGATTTTTTAACACTTCCAATGTTTCTTTTGTGTAATACCTATATCTTTGATAGTGCTTACTTAATTTTGTGTATGAAATGTAGTGGTAACTTTGAAAAAGAAGAATGAGAATGGAAAAGTCATAAATCTCTCTCTCCGTCCACAATTTTCATAAAGTTCATTTTCTCTATCTGGTGGATGCTCAGTGTTCCACATCTTACATACTTACATATCTACAACTACATATACATACATATACCACAATCAGCCTTACTGTGCGCCACGTAGGGTACCCTGTACCACTATTAGTCATTCCCTTTCCTGTTCCCTTTCGCAGATAGAGTAAGGAAAAAATGGTGTTTCATATACATCTGTATGAACCCTAACTTCTTTTGTCTTACGTTCTTGGTTCTTCAAAAATGTATGTTGGCAGTTGTAGACTTGTTATGCAGTCAGCTTCAAATGCTGGTTCTCTAAATTTTCTCAATAGTGTTCCTCAAAAAGAATGTCGCCTTCCCTCCAAGGATTCCCATTTGAGTTCCTGAAGCATCTCTGTAATATCTGGTTGTTGCTCGAACCTACCAGTAACAAACCTAGCAGCAAGCCTCTTAATTGCTTCGATGTCTTCTATTAATCTGACCTGGTACAGATCCCAAACACATAAACAGCATTCAAGAATAGGTTGCACTAGCATCCTGTATGCAGTCTCCTTTATAGATGAACCACACTTTCCTAAAATTCTCCCATTAGATCAGACTTGATGATTCACAACCTCACCTGCTAATTCCATTGCACATCACTTTTCAGCATTACCCTCAGATATTTAAATTATGAGGCTGTGTCAAACAGGGCACTGCTAATGCTGTATCTGAATGTTACAGATTTGTTTTTCGTGCTAATCTGCATTAACTTAAGTTTTCTACATTTTGAGCTGGCTGCCATTCATCACACCAACTAGAAATTGTTATGTTCCAACTAGAAATATTGTCTAATTCATTTTGTATCCTCCTGCAGTCATTCAACTTGACGCCTCACCACACACCACAGCATCATCAGCAAACAACTGCACACTGCACAAATGTATGTTGGCAGTTGTAGACTTGTTATGCAGTCAGCTTCAAATGCTGGTTCTCTAAATTTTCTCAATAGTGTTCCTCAAAAAGAATGTCGCCTTCCCTCCAAGGATTCCCATTTGAGTTCCTGAAGCATCTCTGTAATATCTGGTTGTTGCTCGAACCTACCAGTAACAAACCTAGCAGCAAGCCTCTTAATTGCTTCGATGTCTTCTATTAATCTGACCTGGTACAGATCCCAAACACATAAACAGCATTCAAGAATAGGTTGCACTAGCATCCTGTATGCAGTCTCCTTTATAGATGAACCACACTTTCCTAAAATTCTCCCATTAGATCAGACTTGATGATTCACAACCTCACCTGCTAATTCCATTGCACATCACTTTTCAGCATTACCCTCAGATATTTAAATTATGAGGCTGTGTCAAACAGGGCACTGCTAATGCTGTATCTGAATGTTACAGATTTGTTTTTCGTGCTAATCTGCATTAACTTAAGTTTTCTACATTTTGAGCTGGCTGCCATTCATCACACCAACTAGAAATTGTTATGTTCCAACTAGAAATATTGTCTAATTCATTTTGTATCCTCCTGCAGTCATTCAACTTGACGCCTCACCACACACCACAGCATCATCAGCAAACAACTGCACACTGTCCACCAGACCATTTTTGTGTACAGAAAATAATAACTGTCATATCACACTCCCCTGGGCCACTCCTAATGATACCCTTATCTCTGATGAACAGTCGCCACTGAGAACAGCATTCTAGGCTCTATCACTTAAGACGTCTTTGAGCCACTCACACATCTGGGACTCTATTTCATATGCTCGTACCTTTGTGAATGGTTTGCAGTGGGGCACCGTGTCAAATGCTTTTCACAAATCTACAGATATGGAATATAGATGTTGCCTTTCATCCATGATTTGCAGGAGATCACATGAGGAAAGTGCAAGCTGAGTTTAACAGATGTGGTGCTTTCTAACACTGTGCTGATTCGTGGGCACAAACTTTTTGGTTTGTAGGAAACCTTTGATATTCAAGCAGAGAATACATTTAAGAATTTTGCAGTAGATCAGTGTTAAGGATACTGGTTTGTAATTTGGTGAGTGTTCTTTTACCCTTCTTATATAGAGGAGTCACCTGTTCTTTTTTCCAGTTGCTTGGGACTTTGTGCTGGGCAAGAGATTGGCAATAAGTTCAAGCTGAGTAAAGGGGGCCAATGCCATAGAGTAGACTTCATAAAACCGAATTGGGATTCCATCCAGACCTCATGTCATATTTGCTATCAACTCTTTCCGTTGTTTCTCTGAGGCAGAGAAGCTTATTATTTGGTTGGTGCATAAGTTCATAGTGTTTTTGTTTTTTGTAGTTCACTGTTACTATTTGAGTTTTCATATTGTCATTTTGTCATTTGGAGATAGTCAGTGGAGCTATGGGGGTGTATATGTGGACAAGGATAAAAAATTCCCGGATCTCCCGGTTAAAAATAAACTTTCTCCCGGTTGGGAAACACTTTCTCCCAGGTGAAAATACACTTTTTCCGTGTTAAGTGACAGTATACATTCCCTCGAAACTGTAAAATTTATCAATCATTTGAATGGTTATGGTTTTATACAGCGGCTTAGAATTTCCCGGCACTTTAGAAAACGAAACTCGGGGGAGAAAACCACGTTTTGGAAAGTTCTTTGATGTGCAGCAACATACACACTGCATATTTTTGTATTACGAAAGTTTAAATTCAAATTGCACTAAAAACTGCATGTTACTTTCCGAAGCATTGAAATTGAGATTGCGATGTGCTTTTGTAAGCCAGTAATAGCTCATGTCATGTGATCTTGCCAGCTGATGACAGCGGATATTCATAGCATAGGACACGCGATGTAGTCAGCCAATAGCAACATCACTGTTAAGTAGCGCAAAAAGACAAACAGGAAAAGTTAATGGTTTAAATTAATATACATAGTGTTGCTACAGGAAAAGCAAACTTTTCACATATAATATTTGTCGCAAAAATTAATAAGCTACAAGAGAAACTAAGCTTTTTTGCACGTTTTACACTTTAAGACATATCAGACAGATGTGCCAGTAAAGTGTTTAACACCAACATAAATCTCTGATCTTCTGGGCTCGAAATTCTTCTAAATGGCTTGTCATCAAAGAGTTGATTTTGAAATGAGAGTCAAACGCTCTGTGATTTAAGAAATTCATCGTATATTCTCGCACATAGTTCATCTTGCGCAAAAGGAGATATACTTTGAAAAATAACGCTTTCCAAACCACAATTCACAATATTTTCTCGAGATCTGTTACAAATAGATTTTTTCCAGCAGTTGCCAGAGAGTGCCACATAAGAGGCATCCCTGAGTTTGCACAGCTATGAAGACATAGGAAGCACGTATGTTTTTATGTGTAAAACATTAAAAGATCTTACATTATGTCATAAAAGAAACAAGACATCAGAGGATACTCAAAGAGACTCAGAATTTCTTGAACCATACTAAAATGAATAATTCGCGTTAAAGTGCACATCCGTATGTCCAGATTCCCAATGAAGTAGGCCTCAATCTAATATTAAGCTTTTCAGTGTGGTTTTCGGGATGTAAATTTTCGTGGCGTACCAATACTGTATTATCTCATGTTTGGTTCTTTATTATGGCATAATGCCAAACATGCTAGTAGATGAAAATGTGCATTTGAAATGCAGTGAACAGTTGAAACTAGCCAATAGTGTGGAATTAAACAGTTCTTTTGGAACAAACTGGCTGCCTCAGCAGAAAATATAAATAAAAGGAGAATTTCTTTAGAAAAGCAACATATATAACTTCATTGTTCTGCAAGGCGATTAATGCTTGACTGTCAGAAAGGTGGAAATAAAATAAAATCTGGAACTAACAACATATTGTAGCCTTCCATAATTATGTGAATGTATTTTAATTCACTTGATAGCTCCCAGCCACAGAAATCACTTTTTATTTATTTTATTTTATTTTTTTTCTTTTCATTTGACATGAGAGCAATAAACAAAGAGGAAACAGCAAAATCACTAAATGTAAACACAGATCACATGGTCACATGGAGTGCCCTACACCCCGCCCCCCCCCCCTCCCCCCCCCCTCCATAACTCAGACTGCTCTGGGCATAACCCCAGATCTACGATATTTTGAACCGGGCCAATACTAGATGCTGGTGCCCCCCTCCCCCCCCCCCCCCCGCCCCCTTTTCGAGCATTTGAGATAGGACGTAAAAAATAAAAAAAAAAATACTTTTCAAAAATAAGTTCATTTTGTAGCACACATCTTTCTGAAGAGTCTGAGGAAACATAAGAAGTGTTATTTGCTCTTAAGTGTGCCAAAGTGCAGTGCCACGCCTCTTCACACAGCACTCTTTTACCGCACATCACAATTAATATTGGATGGGATTATTTGTAACTGGAAGAACAAGAACTCTTCAGAAAATTTGGACTCTCTATTGCCTCTTAGCTAATAACTTTCTGTTCTGTGTGGCATAAAATGAAATACAGGATACATAAAACCAGGTAAGACAAGAGATCTACATCTACATCCATACTCCACAAGCCACCTGACGGTGAGTGGCAGAGGGTATCTTGAGTACCTCTTATCAGTTCTCCCTTCTATTCCAGTCGCATATTGTTCGTGGAAAAGAGGATTGTCGGTATGCCTCTGTGTGGGCTCTAATCTCTCTGATTTTATCCTCATGGTCTCTTCGCGAGATATACGTAGGAGGGAGCAATATACTGTTCGACTCCTCGGTGAAGGTATGTTCTCTAAACTTCAAGAAAAGCCCGTACCGAGCTACTGAGCGTCTCTCCTGCAGAGTCTTCCACTGGAGTTTATCTATCATCTCCATAACGCTTTTGCGACTACTAAATGATCCTGTAACGAAGCGCGCTTCTCTCCGTTGGATCTTCTCTCTCTCTTCTATCAACCCTATCTGGTACGGATCCCACACTGCTGAGCAGTATTCAAGCAGTGGGCGGACAAGCATACTGTAACCTACTTCCTTTGTTTGTCTGTATATGTGTGGATGGATATGTGTGTGTGTGTGCGAGTGTATACCTGTCCTTGTTTCCCCCTAAGGTAAGTCTTTCCGCTCCCGGGATTGGAATGACTCCTCACCCTCTCCCTTAAAACCCACATCCTTTCATCTCTGCCTCTCCTTCCCTCTTTTCTGACGAAGCAACCGGGGGTTGCGAAAGCTCGAAATTTTGTGTGTGTGTTTGTGTGTTTTTTATTGTGCCTATCTACCAGCACTTTCCCGTTTGGTAAGTCAAGGAATCTCTGTTTTTAATTCCACGTGGGAAAAATATATCTAAAAACGAAGATGATGAGACTTACCAAACAAAAGCACTGGCAGGTCGATAGACACACAAACAAACACAAACATACACACAAAATTCAAGCTTTCGCAACAAACGGTTGCTTCGTCAGGAAAGAGGGAAGGAGAGGGAAAGACGAAAGGATGTGGGTTTTAAGGGAGAGGGTAAGGAGTCATTCCAATCCCGGGAGCGGAAAAAAGACTTACCTTAGGGTGAAAAAGGGACAGGTATACACTCGCGCGCGCACACACACACTTATCCATCTGCATATACACAGACACAAGCAGACATTCGTCTGCAGACAAATGCGATCTGACCTTCAGCACCACGGTCGTCCGTTCGGCCAGTGCTAAGATCGCGCGGTCGACGTCTCCTCTTCCTCCCATCACCCCACAGACACCAGCCCCTTCATCAGCTTCTGCTAAGACGAAGACCCCGAAGTCAGATGCACGGGCCTTCAAGAAGGAACCATCCCGTGCAGAATTCCTACGTACCTCGACCTCCCAGCCTTCGACCGGTACTTCCACCAAACGTCCTTCCAAAAAGGCCCATAGGAAGCACAGTTATCCTTCTCCGCCACAGCGCATTTCTTCTCCTGCGCCACCCAGCGGTTGCCGCCCCAGGCCGTCATCCGTTTCGCCTGGCCGCACCGCTGGTAGCCGTACATCTGGCCGTTCACCGGCGGAGGAAGCTCCCCCTCCCGGCCATCCTCCCGAGATGGCCGATGAACCTGTGGACCCAATGGACGATGACTGTCCACCTACTGATAGCGGCGGCGGTGCTCGCTCGAAGCCATGCCCTCAGCGGCCTTCGAGGTGACCCCTTTTTTCATCTTCCTTTTCTTACGATGGCACTTATTCACTGGAATATTCGCAGCATTCGCTCCAACCGAGAGGACTTGAAGTTGCTGCTCCGCTTGCACCGTCCGCTCGTCGTAGCCCTCCAGGAAAAGAAGCTATGCCCATGCGATCAAATTGCCTTGGCACACTACACCTCTGTGCGTTTTGACCTACCCCCTGTGGTAGGTGTCCCAGCTCATGGAGGGGTTATGTTGCTGGTCCGGGATGATATTTACTAAGATCCCATCACGTTGCACACCGGCCTGCAGGCAGTTGCCATCCGCATTACTCTCCCCACTTTTACGTTTTCCTTTTGTACCGTTTACACTCAATCGTCATCTGCCGTTACCAGGGCAGACATGATGCAACTTATTGCTCAGCTACCTGCACCATTTTTGTTAACTGGAGACTTCAATGCCCACCATCCCCTTTGGGGCTCTCCAGCATCCTGCCCAAGGGGCTCCTTGTTAGCAGACCTTTTCAACCAACTCAATCTTGTCTGCCTCAATACTGGCGCCCCTACCTTTCTTTCGGACACATCTCACACCTGTTCCCATTTAGACCTCTCTATATGTACTCCCCAACTTGCACGGCGGTTTGAGTGGTATGCACTTGCTGATACATATTTGAGCAACCACTTCCCGTGTGTTATCCGTCTCCTGCAGCATACTCCCTCTCCGTGCTCCTCTAGTTGGACCATCTCCAAGGCAGACTGGGGGCTCTTCTCTTCCAGGGCGACCTTTCAGGATCAAACCTTCACAAGCTGCGATCGTCAGGTCGCACACCTCACAGAAGTCATTCTCGCTGCTGCTGAATATTCCATCCCTCACCCTACTTCTTCTCCACGTCGCGTACCGGTCCCCTGGTGGACCGCAGCATGTAGAGACGCTTTACGTGCTCGTCGACGTGCTTTACGCACCTTTAAACGCCACCCTACAGTGGCGAATTGTATTAATTATAAACGATTACGTGCTCAGTGTAGTCGTATTATTAAAGAAAGCAAGAAAGCCAGCTGGGCTGCTTTCACAAGCACCTTCAACAGTTTTACTCCTTCTGTTGTCTGGGGTAGCATGCGCCGGCTATCTGGCACTAAGGTCCACTCCCCAGTTTCTGGCTTGAAGGTCGCGAATGACGTCCTTGTGGCCCCTGAGGCTGTCTCCAATGCCTTCGGCCGCTTTTTCGCAGAGGTTTCGAGCTCCGCTCATTACCACCCTGCCTTCCTCCCCCGCAAACAGGCAGAGGAGGCTAGGCCACCTGACTTCCGCTCCTCGAATTGTGAAAGTTATAATGCCCCATTCACCATGCGGGAACTCAAAAACGCACTTGGCCGATCACGGTCCTCCGCTCCAGGGCCTGATTCTATTCATATTCAGATGCTGAAGAACCTTTCTCCTGCGGGTAAAGGTTTTCTTCTTCGTACATACAATCGCATCTGGATTGAGGGACATGTTCCCGCATGCTGGCGCGAGTCTATTGTTGTCCCGATTCCTAAGCCGGGGAAGGACAAGCACTTGCCTTCCAGTTATCGACCTATCTCGCTTACCAGCTGTGTCTGTAAAGTGATGGAGCGAATGGTTAACTCTCGATTGGTTTGGCTGCTCGAGTCTCGACGCCTACTTACCAATGTACAATGTGGATTTCGTAGGCGCCGCTCTGCTGTTGACCATCTGGTTACCTTGTCGACCTTCATTATGAATAACTTCTTGCGGAAGCGCCCGACCGCGGCTGTGTTCTTTGATTTGGAGAAGGCTTACGACACCTGTTGGAGGGCGGGCATTCTCCGCACCATGTATACATGGGGCCTTCGCGGTCGCCTCCCTCTTTTTATTCGTTCCTTTTTAATGGATCGACAGTTCAGGGTACGTGTGGGTTCTGTCCTGTCAGACACCTTTCGCCAGGAGAATGGGGTGCCACAGGGCTCAGTTTTGAGCGTCGCTCTCTTCGCCATCGCGATCAATCCAATAATGGATTGCCTCCCAGCTGATGTATCAGGCTCCCTTTTTGTGGACGATTTTACCATCTATTGCAGCGCGCAGTGTACACGTGTCCTGGAGCGCTGTCTTCAGCGTTCTCTTGACAGTCTTTACTCCTGGAGTGTCGCCAATGGCTTCCGTTTTTCTGCCGAGAAGACGGTCTGTATTAACTTCTGGCGCTACAAAGAGTTTCTCCCACCGTCCTTACGACTCGGTCCCGTTGCTCTCCCAATCGTGGAGACAACCAAATTTTTAGGCCTTACATTTGACAGGAAACTTAGCTGGTCTCCACATGTGTCATATTTGGCCGCCCGTTGTACCCGTTCTTTAAATGTCCTCCGTGTTCTCAGTGGTATGTCGTGGGGAGCGGATCGAACTGTCCTACTTCGTCTATATCGGTCGATCATCCGCTCCAAGCTGGATTATGGGAGCTTCGTATACTCCTCTGCACGGCCATCCATCTTATGCCGCCTCAACTCCATACAACATCGGGGTTTACGACTTGCGATCGGAGCATTTTATGCTAGTCCCGTAGAGAGTCTCCATGCTGACGCTGGCGAATTGCCACTCACCTACCGGCGCGATATACTGCTTTGTCGGTATGCCTGTCGGCTGCTGTCAATGCCCGACCATCCGTCTTATCGTTCCTTTTTTGACGACTCTCTCAACCGTCAATACGGGTTGTATGTCTCTGCCCTGCTACCCCCTGGAGTTCGCTTTCGTCGCCTCCTTCAACACCTTAATTTTTCACTCCCTGCAACCTTTCGAGTGGGCGAGAGCCACACGCCACCTTGGCTCCAGGCTCAGGTCCGCGTTCACCTTGACCTCAGCTCGCTCCCAAAAGAGGTTACCCCCGGTTCCGTCTACCACTCCCGTTTTTTGGAACTTCGTTCGAAGTTCATCAACATGACTTTCATTTATACAGATGGCTCTAAGACCAATGACGGGATCGGGTGTTCCTTTATTGTCGGGGCACAAAGTTTCAAATACCGGCTCCATGGCCATTGTTCGGTCTTCACAGCTGAGCTCTTTGCCCTCTACCAGGCTGTTCTTTACATCTGCCGCCACCGACATTCTGCTTATGTCATCTGCTCCGACTCCCTGAGCGCCATCCAGAGCCTCAGTGATCCGTACCCGGTTCACCCTTTCGTACACCGGATCCAACGCTCTCTTCAGCAGCTGGTGGACGTCGGTTCTCCGGTTAGCTTTATGTGGGTTCCTGGCCATGTCGGTATCCCTGGGAACGAAGCTGCAGATGCCGCGGCCAAGGCTGCGGTCCTCCAGCCTCGGACAGCTTCTTGTTGTGTCCCTTCGTCCGATTTTAGCAGGGTCATTTGTCGGCGCATTGTGTCGCTATGGCATGCCGATTGGGCTGCACTTACAGACAACAAGCTTCGGGCCTTAAAACCTCTTCCCGTGGCTTGGACGTCCTCCTCACGTCCTTCTCGGCGGGAGGAGGTAGTTTTGGCCCGGTTAAGAATTGGACACTGCCGGTTCAGCCATCGCCATCTGCTGACGGCTGCGCCAGCGCCGTTCGGCCCATGTGGGCACTTGCTGACGGTTCGACACATTTTAATGTCCTGTCCATATTTTAACACACTGCGTCTAGATCTTAACCTGCCAAGTACTTTCGATGCCATTTTAGCGGATGACCCACGAGCAGTTGCTCGTGTTCTTCGTTTTATCAATTTGACAAACCTCTCTCAGGACATTTGATGATGCTGTTTTTTAATCCTATGCATGTCAGTCTGTCTTTTATCGTGTTTTCCCTTTTACTTGTTGTTGTCCACTTGTGCCTCGCGGTGCATTCTTAGAGTAGTCAGGGCGCTAATGACCATTGAAGTTGTGCGCCCTAAAAACACAAAAACAAAAAAAAAAAAAAAAAGACACAAGCAGACATTTGTAAAGGCAAAGAGTTTGGGCAGAGATGTCAGTCGGGACGGAAGTACAGAGGCAAAGATGATGTTGAAAGACAGGTGAGGTATGAGCGGCGGCAGATTGAAATTAGAAATTAGCGGAGATTGAGGCCTGGCGGATAGCGAGAAGAGAGGATATGCTGAAGGGCAAGTTCCCATCTCCGGAGTTCTGACAGGTTGGTGTTAATGGGAAGTATCCAGATAACCCGGACGGTGTAACACTGTGCCAAGATGTGCTGGCCGTGCACCAAGGCATGTTTAGCCACAGGGTGATCCTCATTACCAACAAACACTGTCTGCCTGTGTCCATTCATGCGAATGGACAGTTTGTTGCTGGTCATTCCCACATAGAACGCTTCACAGTGTAGGCAGGTCAGTTGGTAAATCACGTGGGTGCTTTCACACGTGGCTCTGCCTTTGATCGTGTACACCTTCCGGGTTACAGGACTGGAATAGGTGGTGGTGGGAGGGTGCATGGGACAGGTTTTACACCAGGGGCGGTTACAGGGGTAGGAGCCAGAGGGTAGGGAAGGTGGTTTGGGGATTTCATAGGGATGAACTAAGAGGTTGCGAAGGTTAGGTGGACGGCGGAAAGACACTCTTGGTGGAGTGGGGAGGATTTCATGAAGGATGGATCTCATTTCAGGGCAGGATTTGAGGAAGTCATATCCCTGCTGGAGAGCCACATTCAGAATCTGATCCAGTCCCGGAAAGTATCCTGTCACAAGTGGGGCACTTTTGGGGTTCTTCTGTGGAAGGTTCAGGGTTTGAGGAGATGAGGAAGTGGCTCTGGTTATTTGCTTCTGTACCAGGTCGAGAGGGTAGTTACGGGATGAAAAAGCTGTTTTCAGGTTGTTGGTGTAATGGTTCAAGGATTCCGGACTGGAGCAGATTCGTTTGCCACGAAGACCTAGGCTGTAGGGAAGGGACCGTTTGATGTGGAATGGGTGGCAGCTGTCATAATGGAGGTACTGTTGCTTGTTGGTGGGTTTGATGTGGACGGACGTGTGAAGCTGGCCATTGGACAGGTGGAGGTCAACGTCAAGGAAAGTGGCATGGGATTTAGAGTAGGACCAAGTGAATCTGATGGAACCAAAGGAGTTGAGGTTGGAGAGGAAATTCTGGAGTTTTTCTTCACTGTGAGTCCAGATCATGAAAATGTCATCAATAAATCTGTACCAAACTTTGGGTTGGCAGGACTAGGTAACCAAGGAGGCTTCCTCTAAGCGACCCATGAATAGGTTGGCGTATGAGGGGGCCATCGTGGTACCCATGGCTGTTCCCTTTAATTGTTGGTATGTCTGGCCTTCAAAAGTGAAGAAGTTGTGGGTCAGGATGAAGCTGGCTAAGGTAATGAGGAAAGAGGTTTTAGGTAGGGCGGCAGGTGATCGGCGTGAAAGGAAGTGCTCCATCGCAGCGAGGCCCTGGACATGCGGAATATTTGTGTATAAGGAAGTGGCATCAATGGTTACAAGGATGGTTTCTGGGGGTAACAGACTGGGTAGGGATTCCAGGCGTTCGAGAAAGTGGTTGGTGTCTTTGATGAAGGATGGGAGACTGCATGTAATGGGTTGAACGTATTGATCTACGTAGGCAGAGATGCATTCTGTGGGGGCTTGGTAACCAGGTACAATGGGACGGCTGGGATGATTGGGTTTGTGAATTTTGGGAAGAAGGTAGAAGGTAGGGGTGCGGGGTGTTGGTGGGGTCAGGAGGTTGATGGAGTCAGGTGAAAGGTTTTGTAGGGGGCCTAAGGTTCTGAGGATTCCTTGAAGCTCCGCCTGGACATCAGGAATAGGATTACCATGGCAAACTTTGTAAGTAGTGTTGTCTGAAAGCTGACGCAGTCCCTCAGCCACATACTCCCGACGATCAAGAACCACAGTCGTGGAACCTTTGTCCGCCGGAAGAATGACGATGGATTGGTCAGCCTTCAGATCACGGATAGCCTGGGCTTCAGCAGTGGTGATGTTGGGAGTAGGATTAAGGTTTTTTTAAGAAGGATTGAGAGGCAAGGCTGGAAGTCAGAAATTCCTGGAAGGTTAGGAGAGGGTGATTTTGAGGAAGAGGAGGTGGGTCCCGCTGTGACGGAGGACGGAACTGTTCCAGGCATGGTTCAATTTGGATAGTATCTTGGGGAGTTGGATCATTAGGAGTAGGATTAGGATCATTTTTCTTCGTGGCAAAGTGATATTTCCAGCAGAGAGGCTTGCCTCTCAATCCTTCTTAAAACACCTTAATCCTACTCCCAACATCACCACTGCTGAAGCCCAGGCTATCCGTGATCTGAAGGCTGACCAATCCATCGTCATTCTTCCGGCGGACAAGGGTTCCACGACTGTGGTACTTGATCGTCGGGAGTATGTGGCTGAGGGACTGCGTCAGCTTTCAGACAACACTAATTACAAAGTTTGCCATGGTAATCCTATTCCTGATGTCCAGGCGGAGCTTCAAGGAATCCTCAGAACCTTAGGCCCCCTACAAAACCTTTCACCTGACTCCATCAACCTCCTGACCCCACCAACACCCCGCACCCCTACCTTCTACCTTCTTCCCAAAATTCACACACCCAATCATCCCGGCCGTCCCATTGTAGCTGGTTACCAAGCCCCCACAGAACGCATCTCTGCCTACGTAGATCAATACCTTCAACCCATTACATGCAGTCTCCCATCCTTCATCAAAGACACCAACCACTTTCTCGAACGCCTGGAATCCCTACCCAGTCTGTTACCCCCGGAAACCATCCTCGTAACCATTGATGCCACTTCCTTATACACAAATATTCCGCATGTCCAGGGCCTCGCTGCGATGGAGCACTTCCTTTCACGCCGATCACCTGCCGCCCTACCTAAAACCTCTTTCTTCATTACCTTAGCCAGCTTCATCCTGACCCACAACTTCTTCACTTTTGAAGGCCAGACATACCAACAATTAAAGGGAACAGCCATGGGTACCAGGATGGCCCCCTCGAACGCCAACCTATTCATGGGTCGCTTAGAGGAAGCCTTCTTGGTTACCCAGTCCTGCCAACCCAAAGTTTGGTACAGATTTATTGATGACATTTTCATGATCTGGACTCACAGTGAAGAAAAACTCCAGAATTTCCTCTCCAACCTCAACTCCTTTGGTTCCATCAGATTCACCTGGTCCTACTCTAAATCCCATGCCACTTTCCTTGACGTTGACCTCCACCTGTCCAATGGCCAGCTTCACACGTCCGTCCACATCAAACCCACCAACAAGCAACAGTACCTCCATTATGACAGCTGCCACCCATTCCACATCAAACGGTCCCTTCCCTACAGCCTAGGTCTTCGTGGCAAACGAATCTGCTCCAGTCCGGAATCCTTGAACCATTACACCAACAACCTGAAAACAGCTTTTTCATCCCGTAACTACCCTCTCGACCTGGTACAGAAGCAAATAACCAGAGCCACTTCCTCATCTCCTCAAACCCTGAACCTTCCACAGAAGAACCCCAAAAGTGCCCCACTTGTGACAGGATACTTTCCGGGACTGGATCAGATTCTGAATGTGGCTCTCCAGCAGGGATACGACTTCCTCAAATCCTGCCCTGAAATGAGATCCATCCTTCATGAAATCCTCCCCACTCCACCAAGAGTGTCTTTCCGCCGTCCACCTAACCTTCGTAACCTCTTAGTTCATCCCTATGAAATCCCCAAACCACCTTCCCTACCCTCTGGCTCCTACCCCTGTAACTGCCCCCGGTGTAAAACCTGTCCCATGCACCCTCCCACCACCACCTATTCCAGTCCTGTAACCCGGAAGGTGTACACGATCAAAGGCAGAGCCACGTGTGAAAGCACCCACGTGATTTACCAACTGACCTGCCTACACTGTGAAGCGTTCTATGTGGGAATGACCAGCAACAAACTGTCCATTCGCATGAATGGACACAGGCAGACAGTGTTTGTTGGTAATGAGGAGCACCCTGTGGCTAAACATGCCTTGGTGCACGGCCAGCACATCTTGGCACAGTGTTACACCGTCCAGGTTATCTGGATACTTCCCACTAACACCAGCCTGTCAGAACTCCGGAGATGGGAATTTGCCCTTCAGCGTATCCTCTCTTCTCGCTATCCGCCAGGCCTCAATCTCTGCTAATTTCTAATTTCAATCTGCCGCCGCTCATACCTCACCTGTCTTTCAACATCATCTTTGCCTCTGTACTTCCGTCCCGACTGACATCTCTGCCCAAACTCTTTGCCTTTACAAATGTCTGCTTGTGCCTGTGTATATGCGGATGGATATGTGTGTGTGTGTGCGAGTGTATACCTGTCCTTTTTTCCCCCTAAGGTAAGTCTTTCCGCTCCCGGGATTGGAATGACTCCTTACCCTCTCCCTTAAAACCCATATCCTTTTGTCTTTCCTTCTCCTTCCCTCTTTCCTGACGAGGCAACCGTTGGTTGCGAAAGCTAGAATTTTGTGTGTATGTTTGTGTTTGTTTGTGTGTCTATCGACCTGCCAGCGCTTTTGTTTGGTAAGTCTCATCATCTTACTTTTTAAGTAAGTATATATATATACACACACACACCTAAAAACAAAGATGATGTGACTTACGACATGAAAGTGCTGGCAGGTCGACAGACACACAAACGAACACAAACATACACACAAAATTCAAGCTTTCGCAACAAACTGTTGCCTCATCAGGAAAGAGGGAAGGAGAGGGAAAGACGAAAGGATGTGGGTTTTAAGGGAGAGGGTAAGGAGTCATTCCAGTCCCGGGAGCGGAAAGACTTACCTTAGGGGGGAAAAAAGGACAGGTATACACTCGCGCGCACACACACACACACACACACACACACACACACACACTAGCTACAGCTTTACGTGGTGTGATTTCCTGCAAAAGAATCTATTACCTCATCAAAGTTCGTCAAACGTTTTCCTACGTGAAAAATCTAAATGTCGTCCAATATTGAAAAAGCCGTTATTACGAATAGTACCCAAGACTGGTGTGGTTTCTCGATCTGATAACGTGTATTTTCTCACTGCCTGCTGGACAAAAGAAAACAGGCCTTTCTAATGCTCGAACAGTCCACGCGTATACTGCCGGTTCATAGTGGCCAACAGGCACAATATTTCAGCAATCAGACACGTCGCCATTGTCAGGTGCGCTGACGAACTGAGCTCCTAAGGGCGGGCGGCCGATTGAAATCCCCTCCCTCTGCGGGCCGCTCTCTTTGCCGTCTGCGCCTGCGCGCCGGCAGTCATGAAGACGTGGGCATCGGAATCTGTCGTAGTGTCGATGTGCTTGCTACGTCCGCCCTGGTCGCCAGTTCGTACTTCTTGCTGAGAGTCTTCTTAATTACATTCAGTGCTGGGTCCCAAGCCTTGCTGAGATTGTAGCTGCAATCTTGGTTGACAAGATCTTCCCTGGTGCGAATTTTGATAGCCTCCCTTATATCGCTGTCCCAGAGGTCTGAGCCAGCATCTTGGTATGCTCATAATCCATTTCATGTTTCTCTGACAAACTGTGCTCTGCTACTGCCGACTTATTTGGGTACATCAGTTGAGTGTGCCTTTGATGTTCTCGGCAACAATCTTCGATGGTGCGTACTGTTTGTGCGATATAAATCTTCCCACACTCACGGGGAATTTGGTATATACTGGCCTTCCTCAAACCGAGGTCATCTATCTCACTTCCCAGTAATGCCCGTGTTTTATTGGGCAGGCAAAAGATGGTTTTAAACAGTGTTTCTCTAATATACAGACAATTTTCCCCGATAGTGCGCCATTGTACGGAATAAAGGCAGTGGCTACCTCTTCTTCCGTGATTTCATCCGTCTCCACAAGCTGTGCTGTGGTGGTGGGACGGAGAGCGCGTCTGATCTGCCATTCCGAGTACCCGGTTTTTGGGAACACGGTTTTGAGGTGTTCCAATTCCTGGGGCAGATTCTCTGCGTCTGAGATGCTGTGCGCCCTGTGTACTAGTGTTTTTAGTACTACATTCCTGTGCCAGACTCAGAATTAACTTAGAATAGTGTCACAATCGGACAGTTCAAAACAAAACTAAAATTTTTTTTATTAAATAAAAGTTATTACGCAGTAATGGACTATCTGAATTAAAACATGTAGTGTAATTAAAGTAGCCTGCATTGTAATACATGAGGAAATAATTATAATATGAAATCAAAATTGTACAGTACTATAAGAAAATTACAAATTACACAAGGATATAAAACTAATTTAAGATACCTCAAAAATGTGTGTAAATACAAATTTTATATGTATAATTGTAGGTATATTGTATTGTATATGATTTTGCTGACGAAATCCACACAATGTAAATTGTTACACGGATTAATAAAGAAATCAATCAATCAATCAATCAAAATGTAGCTATGCACTTTGCTATTATTTTTGAATTGAGATGGGTTATGTTTAGGAGTAATGGTAACTTTTTAGGCAGACACCTTACACATCACTAAAAGCTTATAATTTTAATTGGTAAGAATATGTTAAAAAATAATTTTTTTCTCAAGGAGTCTCTTAAAAAGGGGAGGGGGGGGGGGGGAGTCTTATATTCAGGTTTGTCATATACTTGGGTAAATACAGTATGTTGTGTTATACAATACATGCATGTCATTATGCCTATTGCCTGTTGGATGTGAAGTCTGGAAATGTTAGTATCTATACACATTTCTCATTGTTATTGCTACAGGTACTTGAGCACAGAGGAGAAGAAACTTCAGGGTGCCAAACGTGACAACGAAGTCCTCCTCCAGCGTCGCAAGGAAGGTGCTACAACTGTACCATACCGTGTCATCGACAACCCACAAAAGCTCACCAATGCTGACTGGGATCGCGTAGTGGCAGTTTTCGTTATGGGGCCTTCGTGGCAGTTCAAGGGCTGGCCCTGGGGTGGTAACCCCGTTGAAATATTTTCAAAAGGTGAACCAGTGTATTTTTGCTTTTCCATTTATAAGACTCATTTGCAAGTACAGCAAAATAGTATATAGTTTGCAGCACTTGGAGGATGTAGTTGCTTAGGATTGTGTGTGTGTGTGTGTGTGTGTGTGTGTGTGTGTGTGTGTGTGTGTGTTCAAGACTCATTTGCAAGTACAGCAAAATAGTATATAGTCTGTGTGTGTGTGTGTGTGTGTGTGTGTGTGTGTGTGTGTGTGTGTGTGTGTGTGTGTACACCACTGAATGCCTCAATTATACAGTGGGTGATCCCCTTCACTCCTTGCATTACTTAAATGAAATCACTTCGAGCAGCACTTTTATTTCATAGTTTCTATTCTGTTCCCTCCTATGTTCATCTGTTGTCTCCTTCACACTCAGTTTCCTTCAGATTTCTTCTCTTCTTTCATTTCCCATTTATACCCTGTTCTGACATGTACTTCCCTTCCCCTCCTTACCTCTTCCTACATTGACAAATCCAATTAAAGTGTGTCAGTTTTTTTTTTTTTTTTTCTTCCAAGCCTTGCTTCCATTAGTAAGTGTAGTATCAGAGCAGCCTTTACATGTACTAAGACCAAATTGACTCTCAACTATTAGTTCCACAATTTTCATTTCTAACCTTCTGTACATTATTATGACCAGCATTTTGGATGCATGAAGTGTGAAACTGACCGGTAGTTCTTTTGAATGTCTGTGGCATGTCTCCTGTCTCATACGGTGTACACGCCAATTTCGATAAGCAAGTAAATGCTCGCAAAGAATCAGTGTCGCCACATCGAGCTGCAAGTAACTGATTGTCACAGTTTTCCTATACTTGAACAGTGGAAAATCCTGGATGGAATAATGATAATACTATGAAAAGGGTAGACTGCTACTCGCCATATAGTGGAGATGTTGAGTTGCAGATAAGCACAACAAAAGACTACTAAACAAGTAAGCTTTCAGCCCTAAGGCCTTCTTCTGAATTAGACTCCACACCCAGCCAGCCATCCAGCCAGCGGTATAATTCAGAGGAAGGCCTTTGAGCCAAAAGCTTACTTGTTTAGCAGTCTTTTTGTTGTGCATGTCTGCAACTCAACGATCCACTATATGGTGAGTAGCAGTCTATCCTCTTCATAATATTTCGTTGTTCCATTTATATTTGGATATAAATTTTTTGGGCTAGTGGTGATATTAAAAAAATTTAATCTCAACAGATATAACAAAGTATTTTGTGCAGTATTTTGCACAGAGCTGCATCCTCACCCAGATTCAACTAGCCTATATGTGTGGATGTAGTGATTGGAAAGGTGGTTGTGGTGATGCAACTGTATTTCTGTACATGTAAAATACATTTGTAATTGTGTTTTATCAGTTTTGTTAGTAATATTTCAATGCAGGCACATTCTTTAATGTCCAGTGTAGCTTGCACATTGCACATTTACCGTTTCATTTTGTATTTATGGGAAAAATAAAAGAGAAATATAAATTCTGTCATATTTGATTTGTGCTTACAGTAAACATTTCAACAAATAGCTTACATAATCATGTCACTGCTGGGGCCAAATTTTAATTACTTAGTGGTTTGTTTTTTTTAAATTCCTGTCAAAGGTTTACAGAGACATTTAAATTTTTACTACTTGTGATGTAGTTTTGTTTGCCTGGAGAAACTTGCATGTTGTTTTTTATATATAGTTAGATTATCATTTTTAACCACTTATGTATCTAGTCTTTGCTGTTAAGTACTTTGTGGTATGTTGTACCACATGGGACTGCGGAGTGAGGTCTGGGTGAATAATGTGCAGAATGACAATTTGATACCTGTATTAGTAACAACAAATAAACTAAAATAAGGAACAATTCTTTTGCTCACATTCCAAGTCAGTTAATTGAATTTGAGGCTATCACCGGGAACTGCAACAGCAAAATTCTATGTCACTGTTCCATTTTATAGCCATTGGCAATACGTAACGGGTGGTTATAATTAAACTTCCCTATTTAACATATTATAACATAGAAATTAATTCAGAATGAGATTTTCGCACTGCAGCGGAGTGTGCACTGATATGAAAGGTCCCAAGTTCGAGTCTGTCCGGCACACAGTTTTAACCTGCCAGGAAGGCTCATCTCAGCACACACTCTGGTGCACAGTGAAAAACTCATTCTGGAAACATTCACCAGGCTGTGGCTAAGCCATGTCTCCACAATATTCCTCCTTCCAGGAGTGTTAGTTCTGCAAGGTTTGCAGAAGAGCTTCTGTGAAGTTTGGAAGGTAGGATGCAGAATCAATTCTACTGAAACACTTTTAATTTGCTGCTACGGTACATCATACCATTACATACCGGTACCATTACTGCTACAAAAGGGCCTTAATATGGTGCCCATCAGTGTCCAGAAGAGTCTGAAAGGACAGGATTTTGTTCTGCACACCAGAACAAAGCATGTCTGTAGGTATGCTGGCTACATCTCGATATGCTACGCTTCAGATCAGCATGTGTGAATGTTCCCCTGGTAAACCCTGTCCTTCAGCTAGCACCACAGCCAGAAATTACAGGGAGTGAGATCAGGTGATCATACCAGCCAAGCATTTGGAAACATTCAGCTGATAATTCGTTTGTTTCCAAATGTGCATTGGGACCCCATCTAGCATGAAATCTGTTGAGTTCAATGTGTCTCCCTCCTATAGAGCAGGTATGAAATGCTTGCGAAGCATATCATAGTAACGCTGGCCAGTCTCACTTCACGTTTTTGGTCCTTGAGTGCCAACCTGTTCAAAACATAATGGGCCAATGATGATGTAGCCATGACACAGCAGGTGGAGAAAGAGGACACTTCTGTAATCCTTTCAGCCGGTGATATTTTTGAATTGCAGATGCAGCATTACAGTTGTTTTGATAACAGCGCTTCACCAATAATGCACCGCTCCTTTGGCCAAGCTCATGTTGACACGTCAGCAAGTGTACATGTGACTGGCCATATGTGTGAGACTATGAATCACGATGACTGATCACAGCATATGGTGACCACAGTAGCAATTACAGCATATGGTGACCACAGTAGCAATTGGACAGTGGCACTGTGACGCATAGAAATCGTGCACCGTATACTTTGGACATTAATGCTACCAAGTTTGGTACTCATACGGTAATTAGTTTTCATGTTATAACATGTTAAATATGGACAGTTTAATTATAACCACCTGGTAAAATAAAAACTGTCGGTAAAGGGTGACAGTACCCACTCCATCACTCCTGCCATCAAATCAAAATAGAGTTCAATGAAATTCTTGACAAACTGACTCTAGGAGCAGGATGGGAACACAGTATGTAAAGATCTCGGTGTATCACTGGTCCAGTGTTCAATACACCATTCTGGTGAAAGCCACTTACAGCAGTGTCTCAAACATCAGTCTATAAAACATGACATCGCAGTTACATGCCTCATCATCATCATCATCATTTAAGACTGATTATGCCTTTCAGCGTTCAGTCTGGAGCATAGCCCCCCTTATACAGTTCCTCCATGATCCCCTATTCAGTGCTAACATTGGTGCCTCTTCTGATGTTAAACCTATTACTTCAAAATCATTCTTAACCGAACCCAGGTACCTTCTCCTCGGTCTGCCCCGACTCCTCCTACCCTCTACTGCTGAATCCATGAGTCTCTTGGGTAACCTTGCTTCTCCCATGCGTGTAACATGACCCCACCATCTAAGCCTGTTTGCCCTGACTGCCACATCTATAGAGTTCATTCCCAGTTTTTCTTAGATTTCCTCATTGTGGACACCCTCCTGCCATTGTTCCCATCTACTAGTACCTGCAATCATCCTAGCTACTTTCATATCCGTAACCTCAACCTTGTTGATAAGGTAACCTGAATCCACCCAGCTTTCGCTCCCATACAACAAAGTTGGTCGAAAGATTGAACGGTGCACAGATAACTTAGTCTTGGTACTGACTTCCTTCTTGCAGAAGAGAGTAGATCGTAGCTGAGCGCTCACTGCATTAGCTTTGCTACACCTTGCTTCCAGTTCTTTCACTATGTTGCCATCCTGTGAGAATATGCATCCTAAGTACTTGAAACCGTCCACCTGTTCTAACTTTGTTCCTCCTATTTGGCACTCAATCCGTTTATATTTCTTTCCCACTGACATTACTTTCGTTTTGGAGATGCTAATCTTCATACCATAGTCCTTACATTTCTGATCTAGCTCTGAAATATTACTTTGCAAACTTTCAGTCGAATCTGCCATCACAACTAAGTCATCCGCATATGCAAGACTGCTTATTTTGTGTTCACATATCTTAATCTCACCCAGCCAGTCTATTGTTTTCAACATATGATCCATAAATAATATGAACAACAGTGGAGACAGGTTGCAGCCTTGTCTTACCCCTGAAACTACTCTGAACCATGAACTCAATTTACCGTCAACTCTAACTGCTGCCTGACTATCCATGTAAAGACCTTTAATTGCTTGCAAAAGTTTGCCTCCTATTCCATAATCTTGTAGAACAGACAATAACTTCCTCCTAGGAACCCGGTCATATGCCTTTTCTAGATCTATAAAGCATAGATACAATTCCCTGTTCCACTCATAACACTTTTCCATTATTTGCCGTAAGCTAAAGATCTGGTCCTGACAACCTCTAAGAGGCCTAAACTCACACTGATTTTCATCCAATTGGTCCTCAACTAATACTCGCACTTTCCTTTCAACAATACCTGAGAAGATTTTACCCACAACGCTGATTAAAGAGATACCTCTGTAGTTGTTACAGTCTTTTCTGTTTCCATGTTTCAAGATTGGTGTGATTACTGCTTTTGTCCAGTCTGATGGAACCTGTCCCGACTCCCAGGCCATTTCAATTATCCTGTGTAGCCATTTAAGACCTGACATTCCACTGTATTTGATGAGTTCCGACTTAATTTCATCCACCCCAGCTGCTTTATTGCACTGCAATCTATTGACCATTTTTTCCACTTCCTCAAATGTGATCCTATTTCCATCATCATTCCTATCCCATTCTACCTCGCAATTTGAAACATTACTGATCGCATTTTCACCTACATTGAGAAACTCTTCAAAATATTCCCTCCATCTGCCCAAGGCATCCACAGGATCCACCAGCAGTTTTCCTGACCTGTCCAAAATACTTGTCATTTCCTTCTTACCTCCCTTTCGAAGACTGCTAATTACACTCCATAATGGTTTTCCAGCAGCTTGACCCATAGTCTCCAACCTGTTTCCAAAGTCTTCCCACGATTTCTTCTTGGATGCTGCAATTATCTGTTTGGCTTTGTTTCTTTCTTCAACATAACTTTCTCTGTCTACCTGGGTTCTGGTATGTAGCCATTTTTGATACGCCTTCTTTTTCCTTTTACAGGCTGCCTTGACTGTATCATTCCACCAAGCTGTTTGCTTCATCCTACTTTTACAGACTACTGTTCCAAGACATTCTTTAGCCACTTCTAGTACTGTGTCCCTGTACCTTGTCCATTCCTTTTCCAATGACTGTAATTGAGTACATTCAACTAACTGGTACCTTTCTGAGATTGCTGTTATGTACTTGTGCCTGATTTCCTTATCCTGAAGTTTCTCCACTCTTATCCTCCTACATATGGACCTGACCTCCTGCACTTTCGGCCTCACAATCCCAATTTCACTGCAGATTAAATAATGATCAGTGTCATCAAATTACATACCTGGAAAGATCTAATTGACAACAATGAAAATTTAGTTATCGGGAACCGGAGGAATCAGATTTTGTACTTTTTGCCAGCAGTAGCCTTAGGTATTGGACTGTAGGAGCATGCCTCCAAACCTGGCTCAAACTTTCATTGACTAATCAGAATTAACTAATGCTTAAGGAGAAGTAGTTGAGTCATACATGTAGGCGTGCTCAAGTAGCATATATAGTGAAAAATAGAAAATATGGTTTCCATTCCCAATCTTTAGTAAATTTTCACTAAGGATTATAAATTGGTCATTTTTCATTATAGAAAGTAGTTGTCCTACATGGAGGAGAAAAAAAAAAACAACTTGGGAGTTCTGTCATAGTAGATTGATGTGGCTGAGTTTTTATGCAGGGTACATGTTATTGGATTGAATTTATTTCATAACAGTTCTTTACTGAAATTCCATTTATAATTTTGGTTTTGGCACAGACCTGTATATGTCCCTGAGGTTAATAGTCCTGTGGTGCAAAAATTTGAACAGCAGTGTGTGTTCAACAACATGGGTGAAGTTGAGAAGCTACAGCACAATGGTGTGATCTGCTGTCAGCGTAACCCAACAACCATTCAGGTTTCAGTATTGGTCTTCATTACAGAATTACTCATTTCTGTCGTTGAGCACGTCCACATATGTTAACAACACTTTCAGTTCATAAGCAAGTAATTGTTCACAGTGTCTATTTTCACTCTAATGGTGCAGTATACAAGCTAATGGGACTGCTTCTTATTAATATCCAGTCGCATGGCTGTGAGGAAAATTAAATAATAAACAGAAGGTGATTATTGAAATGTATTCAGTGTCTTTTGTACACAGTCATTATGGATGGTCCAAAAGATGTGTTTGAATTCCATTTTCTCCATATTATGAGGGGCACTGTTTCAGCAACAAAACATCTTTTCATTTCACACTTACCTTAAATAAGTCTTAGCCTATTTGGTATTGAAAATGTTCTAGCAGTGTCATCTAGTGGACTTGCTTTCTCAAATCTGAAGACTAAATTCAGCTTCTCCATGTCTATTACAAAGCTAACCTGACATTTAACAGGCAGAAATTTCTAACTTTTTCAAATGCTTGTTAATTGGTAGTTTCCTTTGCTTGTCAAAATCATTTGATTGTGCAGGTTATAGCATTCTACTAGAGAAGCTCAAATATTGTGGTATCAGACATTTTACTGGGAACTGGTTTTCATTCTATTCAACGAAAAGAGTGTACAGTGCCACATTAAGAAACCCAGGAGGCTACACAGTGAAACACCTCCTTCAATAGTGAGAAATAATCACTACATGCATAACACATGTATCTGTATTGAGTGCACTTTTTCTTGTCGTTTGTAAATGACTTGCCATCATATAACCATTAAACTGAAACAGCTCTCTTTGCTGACAATGGACATTATCACTGAATATAAATATTAACACAGTGTGTGCACTTTTGTTCTGCTCAGGGTCTGACCATATTGTTAGAAGTGATGCTTGAGGGGGGAATCAATAAATGAAATGTAACATTAAAAATTTTTTAACTCAAAAGTCATAAGTTATAGCTATCCTTAAATGTGTGTAAGCTTTGCGTCTTTTGCATTGTGTGTAATAGCAGATTTCGAGGATGAAAATGTAAGGAAGTTGAGCTATGTTTCCTGTTTCAATTTGCTACCATCTCATGGTGTGATTTTCTGGAACAAAATTTCATTTAGGAAGAAGATGGTTTGCGAATGGAAGAATGTCATGGCGCCCATTCTAGAATCTCTTGTTGACATCACCTTACAAACATTTTGCCATGGTGATGGTGACCACAGCCTCACAGTACATGTATTCCCTTGTAAGTTTGTTGTTGTCAAGTCAGCTGCATAATTTAAAAAATAAACATACATTTGTTAGTATAATACTAGGCAGAGAAACGACTTACACTGTCCATTGCTTAGCCTAGTGTGGCACAGAAAGGAGTGAGATGTTCAAACACAAAAATCTTTGACTACTTAACAAATAGTATGAATAGTGTCTCGGAGACCAAATGTGACAAAATTAAATGAGTTCCATAACTTAATATCTCTGTGAATCGGTGAAACCATTGAGGAAAGTGGAACTGAAACAAAAGTAAAACTACTGTGAGAAGATATTTATCACCAAACACAAAAAAACAAGACTTTACAAAACAAAAAATTAAAACAGAATGTTTATGTGGATCAGAAACACTAATTTTGAATGGAAAAACGGCATTTAAAGCATTTTGAAAAAGGATCTCAATACCGACTCATCCTTAGTCATGCTAGCATGCATGTCTTCACCCCCCCCCCCCCCCCCCCACACACACACACACACACACTTGTGAGCCTACATTGTACCATCTGGACACACAATGCCGGGATTGCGGGCAGATGGAATGGGGTGGGGTTAAGGTCGTATCAGGTGGGGAGTGCAGATGGCGAGGGAGGTGGGAGGCAGGAACAGGGGCTGGGGATGGGTAGCTAGCAGCTCAGAGGGAGAGAGGGAGGCAGTAAGTTTGCTGGCTAGTGATGTGGGAGGGAGCAGTGCCAGTTGCACAGGCTAGGCATGTGATGTACCAGCACTGGAGCCATTGAGGTACCACACACGAAGAGGGTGATGTCAGACATGGATTAGGAGGGGGTGACAGGACAGAGAAATGCTTATTGTTGGGTGGGGGGAGAGACAGTAGGTTAGCAGAGATTGAGGCCACACGGGTTGTGGGAGCAAAGGATGTGTTGTAAGGATAACTTCCATCTGTGTAGTTCAGAAAAGCTAGTGTAGGATGGAAGGATCCAGATGGTCAGTTGTGAAGCAGTCACTGACGTAGAGCATATTGTGCTCAGCAGCATGTTGTGCCACTGGCTAATGAACTTTATTCTGCGCTACAGTTTAGCAGTGGCCATTAATTCTGGTGGGCAACTGGTTGGTTGTCATATTGCCATAAAAAGATGTGCAGTGATTGCAGCATAGTTGGTATATGACATGGCTGCTTTCACAAATGAATCTACCATTGACAGGGTAAGATACCCTCATGACAAGACTGGAGTAGCACATGCTGAGTGTAGATTGGGGAGATCTTGCGTGTGCATCTTCCACAGGGATATGATCCCTAAGGCAAGAGGTTGGGAGCACAAATTACATAGGGATCAACCAGCATGTTGGGTGGGTGGTGGGTGACAGAATACTGCTTTAAGTTTAAGTTGGGGGGGGGGGGGGAGACATCTGTAGGATGTCCCTCATTTCCAGGTATGACGATAGTCATATTTCTGGCAAGGGATATGGTTCAGTTGTTCCAATCCAGGAAGATATTGAGTGATGAGGGAGGGGGGGGGGTGTCTTTGTAGCTGATTCTTGGGGGGTGATACATGAGGATAGGGCATGGGAAATCTGTTTGGTGTGTAGTGCGTATCTGTGAAGGCACTTGTGACACCTTCAGGATATTGGGCTTTTGTGTACCGCATCCTTCCTTCTACAACGACCTTCAACCTTTCAGATTTTGCCAGTCCCTATCCTCACAAATCTGGTACTGCAGGAACACACATCTGTGGCAATGACATCCCAGAAACACCACACCTCCCTCCACAAGATATTGTTACTGTGCAATCCTAACTACATACACCACATCTCCAAACTTGAAACCCTTGGCATACAACACCTACAAGATCATTCCAGACACCACCTCCCTAAATTGTCCAACCTGTTGACATCCTACCCCTGTCTTGGAGTGCCACTACTCAACAACACCTATCCTACCCACAATGAACTCTCTCATCAACCCTTCATCGTACCCATACCCTGCCTAGCTGACCTTTTCAATTTGCCACATCCTTCAAAACTTCCTGCCAACACTCCATGAAATCCAGACCCCAACAAACCCAAAACACTATTGTTAACCTTTCCACTGAAGGCCTGAATTGTACAGAAGTTTAAGTCCTATCTAATGGCTTCTCTTTCAGCCCTGCACACAAGTTTAACCATCATGAACTTGACAAAGGCCTACTCTCCTTCTCCCGATCCCTGTAATGGAACCACTTCTTTGCCTTGCTTCTCCCAGCTGACTGACTCCTCTACCTACAAATGCTGCCAAAATGATCCCATCCCAGAATCCAACATAGCCTCCAATCCCTGCTTAAAGCCTTAGACGCTTCCCAAAACCTCTTCCCTGAACCCATTTCCCTCCTAACCCCAATGACACTCCGCACACCAACCATCTACATGCTATCCAAAATCCACAAACCCAACAATCGTGAACACTATTTGTACATGGTTATTTCCTCCCCTGAAAGAATTCCGACTTTTATTGACCAACACCTCTAATTGCCCAGAGCATATCACCTCACATCAGATGCAATAATCAATTCCTTCACTGACTCTCCACTATCCCCACCCATTTCTCTCTTGGACTCCTACTCACCATTTTTGCTGTCACCTCCCTATACATCAACATCACACATGCCCATGTCCTTGCTGCTTTTAGACACTACCTATCCTGACGTCATTCATACTCCAAACCCCCTATCTCATTCCTCATACACCTTACCAACTACGTCTTTGCACACTACTACTTCTCCTTTGGTGGGAAGGTATAAAAATATAATCACAGCACAGCCATGGACACCAACATACCAGCCTTTTTCGGCCATTTAGAGGAACTCTTCATAGTCTCCCAAGACCCCAAACCCCTGTCTGGTTCAGGTTCACTGATGATATCTTCATGATATGGATTCAGGGCCAAGATTCCCTATCCTCATTCCTCCATAACCTCAACACCTTCTCTCCCATCTACTTCATCTAGTCCTCCTCAACCCAACACTCCACCTTCCTAGATGTGGACTTTCCCCTCTGATGGTTCCCTCCACACCTCATTTCACGTTAAGCCCACAAACCACCAATAGTACATATATTTTGACAGCTGTCACCCCATCCACAAGAAAATATACAGCCTGCCCATACGTGGGTGGTGTATCAGCTGCAGCGATGAGAATTTCTTTGCCCAGTATGCTGATGGAAAGCCACTACCCTCCAAATGTAGTCTGCAGACAGAATCCCAGTACCATATGCTCACACACCCCTAACTCTCCCACCAACACAAAGAATCACCTAGAGTGGAATGCCCATCTTGTCACCCCTATCATCCTGGACTGGAATAACTGAACCACATCCTTCGTCAGTCTCTTGATTGACTATAGCCATGCCAGGTAATGAACACCTTACCCTAGGTCCTTCCCATCCTCCTAAAGTGATGTTCCATCACCCACCGAACCTACACAGCATCCCAGTCAATTCCTTTGCAACAATCACTACCAGCTCCTTACCAGAGGGACCATTTCCCTGTGCAAGACACAGATACAAGACCTGCCCAATCCACCCATTCAGCAGTTCCTGCTCCAGTCCTATCACAAGCTTATCCTACGATAAGTGGCAGGGTCACATGTAAAAGCAGCTGTGTCATATGTATCAATCTGTTACGGTCACTGCATAGCTGTTTTCATGTCTATATGACAACCAAACAACTGTCTACCAGAATGAATGGCCACCATCAATCTGTGACCAAGAACAAATATACCGCCTGGTGGCACAACATGCTTCTGAGCACAACATGCTTCTGAGCACAACATGCTGCTGAGCACAATACGCTCGATTTAAATTGTTGCTACACAACTCAGGCCATCTGGGACCTTTCCGCCACCACCACCTTTTCTGAACTACACAGATGGGAATTACTCTGGCAACATATCCTTTGCTCCCGGAACCATCCTGGCCTCAGTGTCCGTTAACCAATTGTCCCCACACACTCCACCCAACAGCTTCCCCTTCGTTTGTTCTATCACTCCCTCCTAATCCACACCCCGTCACCTTCACCATGTGCCACAGCTAATTAACAACTGCCAACCCCTGTTCCTGCCTCCCATCTCTCTCTCCATGTACATTTCTCAACTGAAACAACCGCCACCCCACCGTAGTCTACCTGCCGAAATGCAATCCCGCCATTATTCGTCCAGCCGGCACAATGTAAGATTACAGGTGCATGAGTGTGTGCATCCGTTTTGTGTATGTATTTGTATTCTAGCTAGACAAAGGATTTATTCTTAGAGCTAGTTAGTTTTCTTTCTCTTTTGTATATGCCCGTCAGCAACTCAATGCTTCTGCTGTTTGGTAAACAGTCTCCATTACTCCTTAATTTTTTAAATTATGCCAGAACTTTGCTTCTACATTAATACACAAATAGTCACAGTGACATTAGAAAATTCTGATTGATATTCTAAAGACAATTAAAAGATTGAACCCAGACAGACTTATAGAAGTAGTAGTCAAATTCATTGACAACATGATGAAATAGATTGACAAGATCAGAACTTATATGAAATTGATAGGAATTACAACAGAAGTTGTCAAAAACCATGAAATCTTCCGGTCAAAAATTCACAAATGGAAAGTCAACAAAGGGGAAAACTAAAAAAGACTGAAGCAATGTACTTTGATGAGAGGAATAAAGGCCACAGGAAGAGAATGAAAGAAATAGGGACACAAAGGAAGGCAGGTGCCCACCTCTTAAGTACGTTGTGTAGTCCAAATGGTCTTATTCGCAAGTAATAATAAAATTAACTTTGAACACAAACTAAAATCACACCTCCTTGTACTGCAGAGAATATCTTAATGTGCTGCGATAATATTTTGTTTGTGTGTGGGGGGATTAAACATTGACCTAGCTACTGGTGGTAGCAGTTGTGTGCTTGAGGTGTGCTAGATTGTGTGAATGTGTGCTGTCTTTGCTGCAGAAAGCTTTGGATGAAAGCTATACTGTGTAACAGTCCTTTCATTGTGCCTGTCTGGAACTCAATGGAGTCATCTTGACAATGAGTAGCAATCTACCCTTTTCATAATAATATTGATATTCCAAGCTGGAGGTTCCATTGTTTCATCATATGTAAATTAACTGGAGATAACTTAAAGGGTAATGGAAAAGACAGTCACGTGAATGGTATTTTTTTCCTGGGATAATGTGTTGTAACCGTAAAGTAACCAACTCATTTCACACCGTAGTGGAAGATCACAGCTATGATCCATGGAACATGTATACAACTAAACTCCACCAGCATTTCTGTTATTAATGGGTGTACAGTTAATATTATGCTGTGTACTGTGGACAAAGCAGAAATGGTTTGTCGGATGGTATAGATGCCTGACACTGGGCACTTAAAATAGCTTCAGTGATTTTAACACATGCTTTTTATTCCCAGTCTGTGCTTTCCACATCAAGTATGATGAAATGAAGCTGGATACAAATGTCGGCAAGTGGGCGGTGCATGTGATAGAGCTGTCACGTACGAAGAGGCATCTGGACCGAGCAGCACTGATGGTCTTCTGGGAGAAGCTCGATAAGTAAGTTTGTCCATCCAGCGTGCTGAAGTGTTTGTAAAGTGCATAGCTTAATAATAATTGCTACATGAGTGTTTCATGTGCAAAAGAACTGAAAGTATCTGCAGTTGTAAAACCTATGTGTAATATTTGCTATAAGCATTTGAGAACCACGTTGGTAATGACATGTATCGAAGCAGTAGTAAGTGGTAATTTATGCAAAAGGCATAAACTAGTCTTAAGAAAGGTGTCAGAAAATGTCTTATTACAGTGTGCTAATATATGGTCCTCCTCATGCCCCTCCACCCCCCTCCCACATGCCCCGATCCCTTTGTTCTTGGCTTCTAAGGGACTCGAAGCTCATGAGCCAGTCTCACATGTTGCCTACAAATACTTCTACATTGTACTGCTTCCTGCCAGATGTTTATGCCCATCCTGTTGCATTAGACCTAACACCAGAAATCTGAACTGTTCAGGGCCTTCAAATTGATGATCGGTGATTATTAGATGTGACTGATTGTCTTGTTCATCTCTTTGTCTCTGAACTGTCGTGTATTTAATTTTCTGATCATTTACTTTTAGGACAAGTTTGGATGTTGCTTCTGTGAGCTCCACAAATAACTGTCTAATCTCTCTTTCACTTTTTTTCCAATTGGCGCTGTATCATCAGCTTATGATGAAATCTTAATTTTCTTTTGAAGGTCCCAGCAGGTACTAGTTTTGAGTTTCCTCATAACTCTCTCCAAGGTTACATTAAAGACAAGAGGGGACAGAGTCTCTCCTTGTCTTAGTCTAGTTTTATTTTTGAAAGAGTGAGCTTTTATTCCATTAAAAAAAACTGCTGCTGTTATCATCCACACAAATTTTACCAAAATTTCTAAATTTAATTGGAAATCACAGGTCCATCATTCATTTAGAGATAAGGACTGTTGAATGTGAGTCATAAGTTTTCATAAAATTGATGAATGAGTACCGTATTTACTCGAATCTAAGCCGCACCTGAAAAATGAGACTCGAAATCAAGGGAAAAAAATTTCCCAAATCTAAGCCGCACCTGAAATTTGAGACTCGAAATTCAAGGGTAGAGAGAAGTTTTAGGCCGCACCTCCAAATCGAAACAAAGTTGGTCCATTGTAATATGAACACAATTTAGGTCCAATGACGATACAGCTACAGTAGTTCGGTTCGAGACGTAAGCTTAGCAGTTAAGCTTTACCAGGTAGCCATTGCTATGTGTCAGGCGCTCCGTCCGTCCGTATTTATATGGGTACCCTTCCTTTTTCACGTGCTTTGTCTGGTTTAAATTGATTGCTTATTTTTCTTTGATCTGTTGAGTGCCGTTCTCTTTGTTATAGGTGTTTACGTCACTCTAAGCTGATGATGCATTACTGTACTGTGTCATGCATTGTTTGTCAGATTATGATAATGAGTGTTTACGGCCTGTTGCTGCTCGCGGCATGGCTTGCTTTTGTGCGAATGTGCGCGCAACCGCAGCCCCTTTTTCTTTTTTTTTTTTTTTGGTGGGGGAGGAATCGTCTCATTAGCTAAACAATGGCAAGAGACTGCTATTTGTTGTTACTTACACTGCTGCTCTCTTTGATAATGATAAACAAGAACCAAATAATAGAGTGCGTATGATTGAAGATGTTCTGAACAAGAGTTTAGCGAAAATTTTTCTCCGTTTGAAAATCTTTGCAGACGCCTCTTTAGTACATTACATTCTGCACAGAAATTAGAGTCATCTTAGATGTAAAAATCTAGTCAATTGCCGTGCTTCATTTCAGACTGTATCACTATTACGCATAAGAATAATACGAATATAAACGTGACATGATATGTATATTCTTCCGCGTTTGCTGTTGTCTCACTCTAGTTTCGTAGTTTATCAGGCAGACAGGATTTAAATGAGATAGTAGCAAACACGAAAGAATACGTGGAAAAATGTTTATATTCGTATTATTCTTATGGTGAAGAGAATACTGTATGTGATTCACAATTCATAAAAGTTCTTATTAGCAATGATCTCTTGTCACAGGTAGGAAAAAATTCAGAACGTAGAGTTGGCCCTATTGACAAACATGCCTAACAGTCTTGCCAGTCGGATTTTTGTAGTACATTGAAACGCTGCAACATTCGAAGAAGAACAATACGGAATTTGTATTTACTTCAATGGATAATTTAATTTATTTACTGACGCAGAGGTTTTGGCGCCAGTATTTATCTTTGTGCCTGCAAAGCATGCCTATGTAGCGCTTCATATGTTCGACGGCAGAAGTTTGTTTTGGCGGCACCTACCAAACATTTTTCAAAACTTCCGCTTACTTTGCACTCCATTCTAAGCCGCAGGTGGCTTTTTGGATTACAAAAACCGGAAAAAAAAGTGCGGCTTAGATTCGAGTAAATACGATAGTCTATTGTGCAGATATATTGGTCATTTAATTGTGTTGAATATTTTGTTTCAATTTAAACATTTATAAAGCATATTTTTGTCAGGTAATCAAGCTCACAGTCTAAATATTCAGTATACTATTTGTGTATCTCAATCGTAAGATATCATTCTGATCTAAAGATCGAAAAAAGACAGAAAAGAAAACTGTCATAAATGTACGCAATGCACAGAATATAGATAACTAAGTGTTGATGTAGAATGAAGACTGTTACACCAGGTAACACATCCCAAGCCTTGTATGTACATGCTATGTCAGTGCAACCTCGAAGAGAGGCAGCCGTCAATCCATTAGAGGGCAAAGAACCAGCACAGTTACATGATGGAATTTACCAGATTAAAAAGTTATGTATAGTGACAGAAGACTAGAAGGGTAAAAAGCTAACTAAAGTTAATGAAATGAATCGCCATCTGTAGAATTACTAGGTACGAGAAGAGTTTCAGAACTAGTGACCCATCTGCACTGCAATCTTGAGGCAGCAGCAACTGAAAGTGATAACAAGGAGTTAGATAACACCTGAGCTAAGTGACTAGAAGTCTCTCCAATAAACCCGTCAGCATACACTGCAACATCCGCAGACTTTTTGCATTTTATGTTTTAATGTTGTTTTGACTTTTTAAAGACTTATAGCTTTAATTGTGTGCTATTTTGTATATAAAACTAATGTATCAGCTTGTTCATGTAGATTACCTTATATCTTATCCACTTTTCCAATGCTCTGCCTGTATTTCATAATTCTATGAATTCAAAGGTTTGTACGTAGTTCATTCATTAAACTTGACTAATAAGGACTACACACACTAGTTGTAGATATAACAACTAGCTTCCCCTTTGTGTCAGTTAGAGATTTCTCTTTACCTCTTCTACTTCACAATTTGATCAGATTTCTGCCTGATGTCACTAAAGCTATGAACACACAGCCGTGCATTCAAATGTGGAGTGTGCCAACTTTCTGACATCATAGCATGGACAAAGTATGTTCATGAGTCTTTCTAAACGTTCAGAGCAATATAGAGCAGGTCTGACATTCTGAACTTGTGTTTGAACAGAGGCTAGTGAGATGGAAGAACGCCACCGACTTCACATGACCCCTTCTCTTAAGTACAGTCACAAGACACCATATTGGCTTTCAGTTGGAAGCCCAGTTCATATATTTGTAAATATATCCCATTTCTAATCAAGTCTCTCGTGCCCATATTATCACTTTTATGTGCATGTAAAGCCCAGATTGGACAATCTTTCTATCATCATCATTAGGTGCATTCACGTAACAAAAAAGCAGTATATGGTAGTTTAAATTAGAATAGAAAATCATATAAGAAAATTAATGTAAATATATACAGAAACTTTGATTTGATGAAAGTAAGACTTTGATAATTCCAGCGTGCATGAGACAATCCCATAAAGAATACATGTAGTAGAAAGTCTAGTATCTTTGTAACTCGAGCACTGACTGACTGGTTTAGTGAGTACAAGACCTAGAAGGAAGGTCTGTTGTACCCTGTGAAACTCCCAATCCCTCTTTTTTATTAAAACAAATAAATAAGAATTGCAAGAAATACTCCATTATAACTGCTGAAACAGACTGATCACAGGCTTCTTCTGAGATTTCATGTGTTCTTTGATGGGCTCATGCTACATAATGGTGGCAAACAGTTGTCAGTGGTTTGGGATCCTTGTTAGGGAACAGCAATGTACCCTTTGCAGAATGAGCCAAGCAAGATGGGGAACTGCTCAAGGCACTTGGCTTGTGTTCAAATACCCTTTCAGCAATCATGGTTAGTTTTCTGTGGTTTTGCTAACACATTTATGCCCAAAGAGCAGTTCCGCTGCCAACACTGGAAGTCGCTAGTCAAGAGTGAAATTACACTGCACCTAGAGGTGCAGCAATGGGCATTTGCCCTGACCTGATTGCCATGCAGATGAGGCCAAGATGCCTGATGGATTATTTTGCAGTGACCACTTTCAGCGATTGAAGGGCTTGATATTTGCATGAGGGATAAAATACAGGGAGCAAATGGATTATCTACAATGTATGCAGAAAGCAGATAGAAGTTTTAAGAGTTTGACATGAGAGGGAGGCATCATTTGAGAAGAGATTTGAGACAGGATTGTAACTCAGTCTGTGTACTGAACAACATGTAAAGGAAACCAAAGAGAAATTTAAATTCAGGGAGGAGAGATGAAAGCTTTAAAGGAGAGCCCAATGAGAAAAATTAGAGCATTACCTGTGTTAAACCATCATAAACAGACATCAACAATTGCTGTAACAAATAACTGTAACAAATCTTACCTGCTTGTGTAAATTACTTAAGATTGTATATAATAGAGGGAAACATTCCACGTGGGAAAAATATATTTAAAAAGAAAGATGATGAGACTTACCAAACAAAAGCGCTGGCAGGTCGATAGACACACAAACAAACACAAACATACATACAAAATTCTAGCTTTCGCAACCAACGGTTGCCTCGTCAGGAAAGAGGGAAGGAGAAGGAAAGACAAAAGGATATGGGTTTTAAGGGAGAAGGTAAGGAGTCATTCCAATCCCGGGAGCGGAAAGACTTACCTTAGGGGGAAAAAAGGACAGGTATACACTCGCACACACACACATATCCATCCGCATATACACAGACACAAGCAGACATTTGTAAAGGCAAAGAGTTTGGGCAGAGATGTCAGTCGGGACGGAAGTACAGAGGCAAAGATGATGTTGAAAGACAGGTGAGGTATGAGCGGCGGCAGATTGAAATTAGAAATTAGCAGAGATTGAGGCCTGGCGGATAGCGAGAAGAGAGGATATGCTGAAGGGCAAGTTCCCATCTCCGGAGTTCTGACAGGCTGGTGTTAGTGGGAAGTATCCAGATAACCCGGACGGTGTAACACTGTGCCAAGATGTGCTGGCCAAACTCTTTGCCTTTACAAATGTCTGCTTGTGTCTGTGTATGTGTGGATGGATATGTGTGTGTGTGCGAGTGTATACCTGTCCTTTTTTCCCCCTAAGGTAAGTCTTTCCGCTCCCGGGATTGGAATGACTCCTTACCCTCTCCCTTAAAACCCATATCCTTTTGTCTTTCCTGACGAGGCAACCGTTGGTTGCGAAAGCTAGAATTTTGTGTGTATGTTTGTGTGTCTATCGACCTGCCAGCGCTTTTGTTTGGTAAGTCTCATCATCTTTCTTTTTAAATATATTTACTTAAGATTGTAAATTACACATGTCTGCTTGTGTCTGTATATGTGTGGATGGATATGTGTGTGTGTGCGCGCGCGCGAGTGTATACCCGTCCTTTTTTCCCCCTAAGGTAAGTCTTTCCGCTCCCGGGACTGGAATGACTCCTTACCCTCTCCCTTAAAACCCACATCCTTTCGTCTTTCCCTCTCCTTCCCTCTTTCCTGATGAGGCAACAGTTTGTTGCGAAAGCTTGAATTTTGTGTGTATGTTTGTGTTACTTTGTGTGTCTGTCGACCTGCCAGCACTTTCATTTGGTAAGTCACATCATCTTTGTTTTTAGGTATATGTCTGCTTGTGTCTGTATATGTGTGGATGGATATGTGTGTGTGTGCGAGTGTATACCCGTCCTTTTTTCCCCCTAAGGTAAGTCTTTCCGCTCCCGGGACTGGAATGACTCCTTACCCTCTCCCTTAAAACCCACATCCTTTCGTCTTTCCCTCTCCTTCCCTCTTTCCTGATGAGGCAACAGTTTGTTGCGAAAGCTTGAATTTTGTGTGTATGTTTGTGTTCGTTTGTGTGTGTGTCGACCTGCCAGCACTTTCATTTGGTAAGTCTCATCATCTTTGTTTTTAGGTATATTTTTCCTTCGTGGAATGTTTCCTTCTATTATAACTATATATATATATATATATATAATAGAGGGAAACATTCCACGTGGGAAAAATATATTTAAAAAGAAAGATGATGAGACTTACCCAACAAAAGCGCTGGCAGGTCGATAGACACACAAATAAACACAAACATACACACAAAACTCTAGCTTTCGCAACCAACGGTTGCCTCGTCAGGAAAGAGGGAAGGAGAAGGAAAGACAAAAGGATTGGGTTTTAAGGGAGAGGGTAAGGAGTCATTCCAATCCCGGGAGCGGAAAGACTTACCTTAGGGGGAAAAAAGGACAGGTTTACACTCGCACACACACACACATATCCATCCACACATACACAGACACAAGCAGACATTTGTAAAGGCCTTTACAAATGTCTGCTTGTGTCTGTGTATGTGTGGATGGATATGTGTGTGTGTGTGCGAGTGTAAACCTGTCCTTTTTTCCCCCTAAGGTAAGTCTTTCCGCTCCCGGGATTGGAATGACTCCTTACCCTCTCCCTTAAAACCCAATCCTTTTGTCTTTCCTTCTCCTTCCCTCTTTCCTGACGAGGCAACCGTTGGTTGCGAAAGCTAGAGTTTTGTGTGTATGTTTGTGTTTATTTGTGTGTCTATCGACCTGCCAGCGCTTTTGTTGGGTAAGTCTATATATATATATATATATATATATATATATATATATACACACACACACGTGGGATAGGTCAATGTGTTTAGAGCTGCAATAGCAAGAAAGCCACTTTGCTTCTCATGCACTGGCTGTAGCCTATTTAGTATGAGTGTTGGAATTTAAAAGCACCATAAATGTGAAATTGGTTCTGAAATAATGGTTTTTGGGTGCAAAAAGTCTTAAAAACTGTTTTGTGCTGCAAGTGGAGTAAATGTAATACATGAAAGTGTTGTGTATCAATGACATCATTTGTTTAAGAGCAGAAGGACAAATGTTCATTATTATGACAGACTCGCCTGTCTCTCAGTAGTCAGCACAAACTGCTGCAGAAAATTGATGAAAAAATTTGTGAGAACTAGCATTTCATGGCATCTCAACCCTCTGACAACATTCTGCAGACTGTTACCAATTGTTTGAAATTGACAGGTTTTGTCCTTATTGTGTTCCAAATCACTGGGGCAACAGAATTGTATGTATAAGTAATTTGTCAGCTTGTAAAAACATAATGGTTAATCCCTTAAGATGAATGGTGTAGATTCTTAACTACTCCAGTATTTACTTATAGCCCAACAGAGTTTAGTTTCCAAATAGACCTTGTACATGTATTCAGTCTAGTTTGTAAGTATGCAAAATGTTTGTCTCGTTGCAGTTATCTGAATCTCTAATGTCCTTATTATATATTGCAGGTACATGATCAAGTACAAACCACATTTAAGATTCTAATGGACTACAGTGAGACACACCTTGATTTCTTCATATGTTGGTGACTGATGCCATTCATAGCCAATAGACTGTAATATAGGATGAGCTGGGAGCGAAGAATTACACATCATGTGTAGCTGTAATGAATGTATCTATAGTTCCGGTAATAAATGTAAAACGTTTTAGCCGAAATATTAAACTGATATTTTCCCATTATGTCCTATTTTTATTTAAATTTCAGTTTTAATGTTTGTTACATCAGAATATATTTATACACAATAAATTATATTATTGATAATTACCAATTCCTTGTTATATTCAGAGTTGTTGTATGTGTTGCAGCATGTTCTTACTATTCATTACATACCTTGAATGTTGGCACATCATACCAAGTTTTACTAATTTTATCCTAACCCACAATTATTACTCTTTTGAAGGGAAGGCATACAAACAAATCTGTGGCACAGCCATGGGCACCCATACAGCACCTTCTTATCCGAACCTGTTTGCAAGCCATATAAGAGAGACCATCCTAGCCTCCCAAAATGCCAAACCCCTTAGTCTGGTTGAGGTTCATTTATGATCTGGACTCAAGGCCAAGACACTCTATCTCCACTCCTTCACTACCTCAGCACCTTCTTCCCATCCACTTCACCTGGTCCTGTTCAACCCAGCATGCCACCTTCCTAGATGTTGATGACCTCCTCTCTGATGGCTCCATCTGCACCTGTGTCCACATTAAACCCATCAACCACCAACAGTACCTGCATTTCAACAGCTGCCATCCTTTCACACCAAAAAATCCCTCCCATACAGCCTTACCACCCATGGACAGTGTATCTGCTGTGACAAGAGCATTACAGTATTCTTACAAGTGTAGCACTGTCACACATCTATATGACAGTGTCTTGAGTGCAACAATTAATTGTTGGCTGGTACTTCGTTTGACAGTGCTCCCTGGCTACTTTAATTTTGAGGCTCCATATTGTCATAGAAATTCAGCACAAGTTTGCCACTTGAAACTATGTTGTGTCATTCACAAACATAATGGCCTTTTTTTTTTTAAACCACATACCACAGACATAACAATTTTTGCAGAGTTTCCTTTATAGTCTTGAAGTCTAGTTCTGTGCCACTAAAGCTGTGAAGTTTTCACAAAATTGGTAATTCCTTGTATTGTCGATAATTCTCCAGAAATGGCTGGGTAATAACACTTTCATACATATAATCAACCAGATATTTATTGTGTGTATTTTCCATCTTCTTCCTTGAGCTGGATACTCAAACCCCACTCCCCTAAGCTTTATGTTCCTCCTACCATAATATGCCCACTGCCAGCTTACTTGCTCCTCCTCGTCAAGACCGAGGGAGGTAAGGCGCTGGGTTCAGTTTCGAGAGGACAGTGTTTCAGTTAACCAGCTAAATATCCAGATTTGGGTTTCGCACAATTTCCCTAAACCACTGAAGATGACTGTCAGGATTGCTCCTGTGAAAGGGCGCATCCAGCTTCCTTCTCCATCTTTCCCCAGTGTGAGCTTTTGCTCCATCTCTAATCTCTAATGTCCTCATCGTCAATGGAATATTCAGTTGCGATCCTCATTTTTTTTCCTTCCTTTCTTTCTCATTGCCAATACATTTAATGACATTAACAGCTAGCTGTCACATGTGTCTCCATGCCGGCCGCGGTGCTCTCGCGCAGTCCGGAACTGTGCGACTGCTACGGTCGCAGGTTCGAATCCTGCCTCGGGCATGGTTGTGTGTTGTCCTTAGGTTAGTTAGGTTTAAGTAGTTCTAAGTTCTAGGGGACATGACCACAGCTGTTAAGTTCCATAGTGCTCAGAGCCATTTTGTGTCTCCATGCCTGTCAATGAAGACATTGTCACTGATCACTTTCCATACACCCACTCTGAGATAACAGTGTGTGCTTCTTTGAACTGAAATGCAGCTGTATCTAGTCACATCATCATATTAGTTATGGCTGCAGATGGGATTACGCTTAGCTTCACCAAGTAATACGTACCACAAAAAGTAGTGGAGATCCTCAGGCGCACCCTAAATGACACTCTTTATGTGAAATTCCTTCGGTTAGTTAGTTATGTGTACCATCGATCAATCTCATGAAAACTGTGATGATGTGGAACATGTCAAGTGCATAAGAAATGCACACATGAATCACAAACTGAGGTGGCATTAGCGAAAACTCTTTTTGTATTGACCTGCAGACTGGATTGCTAGCATACTGTCCTGTAGCATGGTCATCTAGGGCAGTCCAGCTAATGCAAAAAAGTATTCTTTCTACAGAAGTATATAGTAAGAAATTTATGTTAAGTTAGTACCCTCTTGCAGAAGTGTCTTCAAGGGACTTGGACTTTTTAACCTTGCATACCAATGCATGCAATTCATAAAGCTATCTATAGCTATTTAGGATGAACTGTGCAGTTCACAACCACAATGCAGGAAGTAAGAATGCATGTAGACTGTTGATCTCTGCTTAGTGTTCAGAATGGAATTTTATTTTCTGCTTTAAAAGTCTTTAACATTTTCCTTGTAGACACCAGGCAGTATATTGGAAATCGCCAGACATTCAAAAACGATGACTACCTTATTAATCTCTCCTTCTACACTCCTGGAAATTGAAATAAGAACACCGTGAATTCATTGTCCCAGGAAGGGGAAACTTTATTGACACATTCCTGGGGTCAGATACATCACATGATCACACTGACAGAACCACAGGCACATAGACACAGGCAACAGAGCATGCATAATGTCGGCACTAGTACAGTGTATATCCACCTTTCACAGCAATGCAGGCTGCTATTCTCCCATGGAGACGATCGTAGAGATGCTGGATGTAGTCCTGTGGAACGGCTTGCCATGCCATTTCCACCTGGCGCCTAAGTTGGACCAGCGTTCGTGCTGGACGTGCAGACCGCGTGAGACGACGCTTCATCCAGTCCCAAACATGCTCAATGGGGGACAGATCCGGAGATCTTGCTGGCCAGGGTAGTTGACTTACACCTTCTAGAGCACGTTGGGTGGCACGGGATACATGCGGACGTGCATTGTCCTGTTGGAACAGCAAGTTCCCTTGCCGGTCTAGGAATGGTAGAACGATGGGTTCGATGACGGTTTGGATGTACCGTGCACTATTCAGTGTCCCCTCGACGATCACCAGTGGTGTACGGCCAGTGTAGGAGATCGCTCCCCACACCATGATGCCGGGTGTTGGCCCTGTGTGCCTCGGTCGTATGCAGTCCTGATTGTGGCGCTCACCTGCACGGCGCCAAACACGCATATGACCATCATTGGCACCAAGGCAGAAGCGACTCTCATCGCTGAAGACGACACGTCTCCATTCGTCCCTCCATTCACGCCTGTCGCGACACCACTGGAGGCGGGCTGCATCGTTGGGGCGTGAGCGGAAGACGGCCTAACGGTGTGCGGGACCGTAGCCCAGCTTCATGGAGACGGTTGCGAATGGTCCTCGCCGATACCCCAGGAGTAACAGTGTCCCTAATTTGCTGGGAAGTGGCGGTGCGGTCCCCTACGGCACTGCGTAGGATCCTACGGTCTTGGCGTGCATCCGTGCGTCGCTGCGGTCTGGTCCCAGGTCGACGGGCACGTGCACCTTCCGCCGACCACTGGCGACAACATCGATGTACTGTTGAGACCTCACGCCCCACGTGTTGAGCAATTCGGCGGTACGTCCACCCGGCCTCCCGCATGCCCACTATACGCCCTCGCTCAAAGTCCGTCAACTGCACATATGGTTCACGTCCACGCTGTCGCGGCATGCTACCAGTGTTAAAGACTGCGATGGAGCTCCGTATGCCACGGCAAACTGGCTGACACTGGCGGTGCACAAATGCTGCGCAGCTAGCGCCATTCGACGGCCAACACCGCGGTTCCTGGTGTGTCCGCTGTGCCGTGCGTGTGATCATTGCTTGTACAGCCCTCTCGCAGTGTCCGGAGCAAGTATGGTGGGTCTGACACACCGGTGTCAATGTGTTCTTTTTTCCATTTCCAGGAGTGTATAATTTAACTGGATATTTGGAGACAGGGATGCAAATTTGCTTAACAGCTAGCTGCTAAGAGACGAAGCATCTCAACTTCCATAATCTACATCTACATAAGCACTCTCAAAGCTGCCATATGGTTTTAAGCAGAAGGTACTCTGTCATTTCCTTTCCTGTTCCACTGACAAATAGAGCAAGGCAAAAATGACTGTTTAGATGCCTCCTAATGAGCCCTACTTTCTCATATCTTTTGTGGTCATTACGCAAAACATATGGTTGCAGTAGTAGATTCATTCTGCTGTCAGCTTCAAATACAGGTTCTCTAATTTTTTTCAATAGTGCTTCTCGAAAAGGATGTCGTCTTCCCTCCATGGATCCCCGTTTCAGTTGCTGAAACATCTGCATAATACCTGCATGTTGTTCAGACCTACGGGGAACAAACTAGCAGCCTGCCTCTGAATTGCTCTGATGCCGTCCTTCAATTCGGCGTGTTATGGATCCCAAACTCTCAAGCAGTACTCAAGAATGGATCATACTAGGATCCGATACGTGGTATCTACATATACATCCATACTCAGCAAGCCACCTGACGGTGTATGGCGGAGGGTACCCTGAGTACCTCTATCGGTTCTCCCTTCTATTCCAGTCTCGTATTGTTCGTGGAAAGAAGGATTGTCGGTATGCTTCTGTGTAGGCTCTAATCTCTGATTTTATCCTCATGGTCTCTTCGCGAGATATATGTAGGAGGGAGCAATATACTGCTTGACTCTTCGGTGAAGGTACGTTCTCGAAACTTTAACAAAAGCCCATACCGAGCTACTGAGCGTCTCTCCTGCAGAGTCTTCCACTGGAGTTTATCTATCATCTCCGTAACGCTTTCGCGATTTCTAAATGATCCTGTAACAAAGCATGCTGCTCTCGGTTGGATCTTCTCTATCTCTTCTATCAACCCTATCTGGCACGGATCCCACACTGCTGAGCAGCATTCAAGCAGTGGGCGAACAAGCGTACTGTAACCTACTTCCTTTGTTTTCTGATTGCATTTCCTTAGGATTCTTCCAATGAATCTCAGTCTGGCATCTGCTTTACCGACGATCAACTTTATATGATCATTCCATTTTAAATCACTCCTCATGCGTACTCCCAGATAATTTAAGGAATTAACTGCTTCCATTTGCTGACCTGCTATTTTGTAGCTAAATGATAAGGGATCTATCTTTCTATGTATTCGCAGCACATTACACTTGTCTATATTGAGATTCAACTGCCATTCCCTGCACCATGCGTCAATTCGCTGCAGATCCTCCTGCATTTCAGTACAATTTTCCACTGTTACAACCTCTCGATACACCACAGCATCATCTGCAAAAAGGCTCAGTGAACTTCCGATGTCATCCACAAGGTCATTTATGTATATAGTGAATAGCAACAGTCCTATGACACTCCCCTGCAGCACACCTGAAATCACTCTTACTTTGGAAGACTTCTCTCCATTGAGAATGACAAGCTGCGTTCTGTTATCTAGGAACTCTTCAATCCAATCACACAATTGGTCTGATAGTCCATACGCTCTTACTTTGTTCATTAAACGACTGTGGGGAACTGTATCGAACGCCTTGCGGAAGTCAAGAAACACGTCATCTACCTGTGAACCCATGTCTATGGCCCTCTGAGTCTCGTGGACGAATAGCGCGAGCTGGGTTTCACACAACCGTCTTTTTCGAAACCCATGCTGATTCCTACAGAGTAGATTTCTAGTCACCAGAAAAGTCATTATACTCGAACATAATATGTGTTCCAAAACTCTACAACTGATCAACATTAGAGATATAGGTCTATAGTTCTACACATCTGTTCGACATCCCCTCTTGAAAACGGGGATGACCTGTGCCCTTTTCCAATCCTTTGGAATGCTGTGCTCTTCTAGAGACCTACTGTACACCGCTGCAAGAAGGGGGGCAAGTTCCTTTGCGTTCTCTGTGTAAAATCGAACTGGTATCCCATCAGGTCCAGCGGCCTTTCCTCTTTTGAGCGATTTTAATTGTTTCTCTATCCCTCTGTCGTCTATTTCGATATCTACCATTTTGTCATCCATGCGACAATCTAGAGAAGGAACTACAGTGCAGTCTTCCTCTGTGAAACAGCTTTGGAAAAAGACATTTAGTATTTCGGCCTTTAGTCTGTCATCCTCTGTTTCAGTACCATTTTGGTCACAGAGTGTCTGGACTTTTTGATCCACCTACCGCTTTGACATAAGACCAAAATTTTTTAGGATTTTCTGCCAAGTCAGTACATAGAACTTTACTTTCGAATTCATTGAACGCCTCTCGCATTGCCCTCCTCACATTACATTTCGCTTCGCGTAATTTATGTTTGTCTACGAGGCTTTGGCTATGTTTGTGTTTGCTGTGAAGTTCCCTTTGCATCCTTTACAGATGAACCACACTTTCCGAAACTTCTCCCAATACACCAAATTCAACCATTTACCTTCCCTACCACAATTCTCACATTTCATATTGTTTTCCAACATTATTCCCAGATATTTGAAAGCTGTGTATGTGTTCAGCAGAACACTACTAATGCTGCATCCAAACATTATGGGTTTGTTTTGCCCTATCACTCATCACTCAAACTAGAAATTTTTCTAAGTCATCTTGTATCCCCTACAGTAACTCAACTTCCAATACCTCGACGTACACCACAGCATCATCAGAAAACCACCACAAATTGCTACCCACCCTGTTGCCAGGCCCTTTGTGTGTATAGATAATAATAGCAGCCCTATCAGTCTTCCCTGGGGCATTGCTGTTGATATCCCTAACTCTGATGGACCTTGCCATCGAGGACAGCATTCTCTATTAGTTAAGAAGTCTTCAAGTCACATATCTGTGAACCTATGCCATAGGCCCGTACCTTTGTTAACAGTATGCAATGGGGCACTGTGTCAGTGAACCTATGCCAATAGGCTTGTACCTTTGTTAACAGTATGCAATGGGGCACTGTGTCGATGTTTTTCGGAAATCTACAAATATGGAATCTACCTGTTGCCCTTCATCCATAGTTTGGAGTATATCAGGAGAAAAGGGCAAGCTGAGTTTCACACGAGCAATGCTTTCTAAAACCATGTTGGGTTGTGGACATAACCTTCTCAGTCACAAGATAGTTTAATATATTTGAACTGAGAATACGCTCAAGAATTTTACAGCAAACCAACATTAAGGATATTGGTCTGCAATTTTGTGGTTCTGTTGTTTTATCCTTCTTATATATAGGAGTCACATGCACTTTCTTCCAGGCAATTGGGACTTGGCCTGCCTTGGACAAGAGATTCACGATAAATGTGAGAGACCAATGCCATAGACTACTCTTTGTGAAACCATATTTTACTCGGGACTGAATTTTTCTCGGTCAGATATTTTGCTTAGGTGCGATGATGGTAATTTTATGCTTCATGCATAGATCTTTCCACACACACACACACACGAATCTCTACTAACTTTTGCGTATCATTAATTGCACATTCTCTTTTGAACTGAGAGTGCAACAGCCTTTGCTTCCTCAACAGTTTCCAAATTTATTTTTTAAACCACAGTGGGTCTTCTCTGTCCAAGTACTAGGCAGATACTGCTGTAGAGCACAATTTACAGTCTGTTTAAACTTTCCAACAATTCCTCTAGGTCCATCACACTGGAACTAAATGATGTCAATTCATTGTCTAGGTGAGATGCTAAAAACTGTGTATCTGCTCTTTCAAGCAGAAAAATACACTTTGCCTTCTTGATTGATTTATTGTCTTTTATAACCACAGTTCCTATGATATAACGATCACTAAATCCCATCTCCATACTGATGCAATCAGTAAGATCCGGCCCATTTCTAACTACAAGATCTAAGATATTTGCATTGCACATGGACTGCCAAATTAGTTGCTCAAGGCAGTTTTCGGAAAAGTGTTAAAAAGTACTTCACAAGACTATGTACTACATGCAATGAATCCATAGATGTCCCAGTCTATACTCGGCAAATTAAAGTTGCCTTCAGAGTAGTATTGATTCATCTGGGTATTTACAAGCTATTGACCATAGACTTTCTTTGAATGACTCTAGAACTGTCACAATGGAATCCGGTGATCATTAAAATCATACAACAAATAACTTGATTTCACCTAGATCTGTCACACGCAACTGGATAACTTCACTGTCACTCAATTTTGACTAAATAGACACAATATTTTTGTCAACTGCAATGAACAATCCATCTCCTATAGCATTTAATCTGTCCATTGACTCCCTAAATGTCTCTGGGCTTTCTACATCAGGTTTTAGCCAACTCTCAGTCCCAAGAATAATTTAAGTGTGAAAACTTTCCCGGAGGCCATTAAATTCGGGAACTATGTTATGAATATTTTGACAATTTAATGATAAAATTTCGACAGTTGAAGCGTCCTTACTCTCAAATCAGCCTGATTGCACCATCTGCAAGTTGAGTAGCAAGTGTTCATCAGAATACCTCAAACTACTGCCTTAGCCTAAAAAGAACACACCATGTGCATTCCACAAATACTCCGCTGCCCGAGTAGCTGCTTCCTTTGTGTGGTTTCCACATATATACAAACAAAGATGATGTGACTTACCAAATGAAAGTGAAAGTGCTGGCAGGTCGACAGACACACAAACGAACACAAACATACACACAAAATTCAAGCTTTCGCAACAAACTGTTGCCTCATCAGGAAAGAGGGAAAGGTTGTTTTTAGGTATATTTTTCCTTCGTGGAATGTTTCCTTCTATTAAAGAAAGATGATGAGACTTACCAAACAAAAGCGCTGGCAGGTCGATAGACACACAAACATACACACAAAAAATTCTAGCTTTCGCAACCAACGGTTGCCTCGTCAGGAAAGAGGGAAGGAGAAGTCTTTCCCTCTCCTTCCCTCTTTCCTGACGAGGCAACCGTTGGTTGCGAAAGCTAGAATTTTTTGTGTGTATGTTTGTGTGTCTATCGATCTGCCAGCGCTTTTGTTTGGTAAGTCTCATCATCTTTCTTTTTAAATATATTTTTCCCACGTGGAATGTTTCCCTCTATTATATATATATATATATATAAACAAAGATGATGTGACTTACCAAATGAAAGTGCTGGCAGGTCGACAGACACACAAACGAACACAAACATGCACACAAAATTCAAGCTTTCGCAACAAACTGTTGCCTCATCAGGAAAGAGGGAAGGAGAGGGAAAGACGAAAGGATGTGGGTTTTAAGGGAGAGGGTAAGGAGTCATTCCAGTCCCAGGAGCGGAAAGACTTACCTTAGGGGGGAAAAAAGGACGGGTATACACTCGCACACACAAACATATCCATCCACACATATACAGACACACCATGTGCAACCGTTTGTTGCGAAAGCTCCACTGGCAAGGCCGCCTGCACATCTTGGATGAGGCCCCCCAGTGGGCATACTGAGCACAGAAGACTTTTACACATTATGCATCAAGACTCTTGTCTTGAATGCATAAATTTTAGATACTGGACCAACAAATTCTGCAGTAGGTTCATCATTCAATTTATATTTCAGTAATTCTCATTTATCAGCTGACTGTTGTGTCTGTCATTTACTGGGAAACCCAACGATGCAAACCTTCTGTGGACTTCATTCCTGATATCCTCATAAATATTTGGAGATTTAATATGATAATTTAAGCTATTACTGTGTGTGTAATGTAGTTTTATATAAGTTACTCATTTAAAATATATCCATAATGTAAGTAAATAAGAAGGGTTTCTGAAATATCCCAAATAGCTACTTTTACTGCAAAAGGGTTTATCGAAAGCTAGCTGAAGTAGTTGTTTTTTTTTTTTCCAGTGTTAACTAAATTTTCTGTAACAAAGCACTTCTATGAAAATTTGATGACGTCAATTAATGTAGCTGCTCCATATCGACCTTACCAGGATGTCTCTAGTCTTATGTCCCGCATCTTTCATAAGTTTTGCATGGTTTTTCCAAACACACTAACATTCATCAGTTGGAAACAATTTTTCTTGATATCATTGGTTGCACTTGTGGTTTTTTCCCCATTGATGTCAGTGTATGTCTTCACCCACAGAGCTTGTTTAAATGACAGAATTCTACATCTATGTCTACATCCTACTCCGTAAGCCACCTTTGAAGTGTGTGGCAGAGGGTACTTTGCTTGACACTAACTTATCTCCCCTTCGGTGTTACACTCACGAATGCCACTTGGGAACAATCATTGTCAGTAAGCCTCTTTATTAGTCATGATTTCTTGAATTTTCCTGTCATAGCCATTTCACAAGCTGTATGTGGGATGTATTGCTATGTTGACCAACTGCTCCCAGAAAGTTCTCTCTCAAAATTTCAAAAGTAAAATTCTCCTTGATGCACAATTCCTCTCTTGCAGCATTTGCCACTAGACTTCGTTAAGCACCTCTGTAATGCTCTCAAGTCGCCTAACAATTACCTAAGTTCTCACATCTATCTTACAATTTCTGTTGTTAACACTGTTTCAGATTTCTGTAATCAATAACAGTCTTTCTTATCATATAGTGTCAAAATTAATTTATTTGGGTTCTTGCTATAGGGTGTTGGTAACATTTTTTTCCTGGCTATAAGGGCAAACGTAAGTGAAAATCACGAATACTGTCAGCAGTTTTGATGTCATGTTGGTCGGCTGTTCAATAATTGTCAGACACATGTAGAAGCTGTGTGACAGTTTTCAATGACAGCAATGACAAGACTAGACTTTTATATCGTTTGACAGAACTAAAACCATAAGGAGTAAGTGTTGAATTGAAATCAGTTTGCATAGAGATGGGCAAAGTCGTTCATGCTTGGGAACTAGTTCACTGGTGATCGCTCTTTTTTGGGAACCGTTTATTTTTAATCGTTCACCATTCGTTGTGCTTGATATATGGTTTTTTAGAAAAACTGAAAATTAGTAGCACAGATGACTGAAGATGGAAGGCACCAAGAGGGGGGCAGATGCCTCCCCCCTGGGGTACAGAGTTCTTATTCATAACAGAATTCTCACACAATTGTAATTTTTGTGATTCTGCAAAACATGTCGTTAGCCCACTGTAGCGTTATGTGGCTGATCGCAGTGAAAGGCGGCGCACGAAAAAGCCGCCCTGAGTACAGACTTCTCGCCAATTACGCACGTTTCGTTGACCGCTACGAGCAGAACAGATAAACATGTAATAATCAGGCAGTGAAGAAATAACAAATAAGCTAATGCAAACGACTCAGAAACAACAGTTGACAATTGGTAAGCGACAATGAGCAGTCTGGTACTCGAGTCCGATTTTTCCTGTGCTACCCTGAACCACTGAAATAATATTGAAGGAGTTATCATATTCTCTTTACAAAATGTGACACCATACACTCGATTAAGCAGCGCGGGCTTCATTCGGTTGTAAGTCGGTCTGCCTTCTGTAACAATGAACATGCTCTTTTACCTTGGATCAAAAACAGACGGAAAATGGCCACTCTTTGTGTGCCGTGCCGATGTCCATTGTATGTGTAATAACATAAAATCTTGCCTTTATACAAGTATTTCTTCTGCTGTTTATCGAAATATTGAAGTAAGATGATACGCCGTTTTGTTACCTGAAAATATGAAAAATATCACGTAATTTTTATGTAATTATAAAATAAATTTTAATTGCCGGTGGTGAACCTGAATAAAATACGAATAGAACCAGAAATTCAGGGTTCAGAAAAGGTTTGAAACAGATCTAGACGGGGCGTGCTAATCGAACGAAACTAACAACAACTCGATACTGAACTATGGTACGAGTAGTCGGCAGTGGTACTGCGACGAGTGACCACACGAAGGAGGACGAGTCCGGCCGAGCGAGACTGAGACCGAGATAGGAACGGGACTGAGGCTGGAACGAGGCCGGCCAACGTGTCGTTCGGACACGAGACTGACCGTTTCTCGTTCCCGGGAATTAAAAGTAGAAAGCCGAGACCGAGACTGAAGGGAACGGGACCGAGGCTGGAACGAGACCGGCCGACGTGCTGTTGCGGGAACGAGACCGAACGTTTCTCGTTCCCGGGAACTATAAGTAGGAAGCTGCGACCGAAGTGAACTATAAAAGACCGTTCATCAGAATTCGTTCCTCGCTTGTTCCGTTCATCTTCGTGAACCGTTCCTTTGGACCCGTTAGTTCGCGAACGACCCATCTCTAGTTTGCATATTACAGTTCATTACTCGCATTAAACTGCCTTTAATTTTTCTTACAATCAAATCATGATGATCATTCCCGTGTCATATATTACAAATAAAAACTTATGCTAAAATTACAATCTCAAAAAACTGCATCCGTATTATCTGAAGCTTTGTCAATTCAAAGTATGATAAAATTCATTTACCATAAATTTAAACTGAAATAAACCTAAAGTCTATGCATCGGGTACCCTTGTTTTTCCATTTTCTAGGTGAACATTCACAATCTAATAAACACGTTTCAATAATTGTTAACATAAAAGTTTTAAAGATAGTTGCCTAAGCGTGGCATCAGAATCGGTACTACTTGCTTCTATCTTAAATTTTAAGTACAAATCACATTAACAGATTTAATCATTGGTTCACAGCAAATTTCAGAATAAAGTTAATTAGCTTCTCCAGATCTTGGCAACCATACGAACCTAGTTATATTATTTATTCCAGAGTGTTTAATAATTGCAGATTTAAATGTCTCATTGAATCACAGTGGCCTGGTTATATCTGTATATACACTGATGGGTTTAAAATTCCACAAGAGTGGTGTACAGGATGTGCTTTTATACGCTCTCAAATCCAAAAACTAGAGCCTACAAACTACCGGAAAGTGCTTCAGTTTTTATGGTGGAGACTGTGGCAATTTTTTAAACTATTAAGTTTGTTTCTTCAACTTCCTTCTTAAAGAAATTAGTTGTGTTCGCCTCCCAGACTGTTCTTAAAAGTATTCAGCTCCTAAGATGAAATAAAACTACCAACCTTTATATTTTGGATGTGGTAGTTTTAGTTTGGTGGAAACAAAATAAAATAAACATTTCTCACTTGCCGTTTGAAAAACTAGTGAATTATTAAAACACTGAGCTTGAAGTTAAAATTTCTGACCTCTTAAACACATCTGCAGCATAACGATCGCACTATACTGTGAATCGAATCCTCTGTTTATGGCTTGCTTGCATGTTTCCTTAAACGTGAACCTACATTACGCCCACTCCATTCGCCAACAATTGTTTGAAAATATCTGCTTGCCACTTTGAGCAAGAATGAAGAATAATCCGTGATAAAAGGCAGCCGCGGTGTGGATCAAAATTTCAGTAAAATTGTCTTCACGTAATACAGATTGTCATTTTGTTAGTTCAGACAATGACTTTGAAGGAAATATTTTGTAGATTGAAGGAATGTTACCGCTTTAATAGCTAGTACAAAGAAGAGGGTCTACTGACGGGATGCGTGGAGCAAAAGATCTTAGTTGGCCAAAAATTTTCAGTTATCAAACGATGCACGATTGGTGGAAGCGTGTGGAAAGCTGAACCGCAATATCGAATATTGCTTCTATACATACTTCGAATTCGAACAGTTTCCTGGTCACCACAGATACTCATTTGTCGTCATCGTCGCAGGTCGATATTACTAACACCGACAATAGTGAAAGGCACGTTCAGCGAAAAAAAATCAGGAACTTCTGCCAGTTCCTGTAGTACATCAGCAAAGAGTGTCAAGAAACCGTCAGGCAGGTCATACCACGAAAATTAAAAAATACATTACCTTGGATTTATTACGACAAAGTATTCTGTGTGTGTGTGTGTGTGTGTGTGTGTGTGTGTGTGTGTGTGTGTGAGAGAGAGAGAGAGAGAGAGAGAGAGAGAGAGAGAGAGAGAGAGAACGCTTTTGATCCTAGTATAGTGTTTCCGTCGACAACTGATACTTCTGCAGACAGTGATTCGTGTAATGCATTTGTTCTAAATGGATTTTCCCAGTGGCATAAGGCAACTGAACGTTTCAGAGTTCATGAAAAACGTACACTTCGCCGTTAGTCCGCAACTGCTCTGGCAAAAACGAAACAAGGCACCAGAGTGTCATAGCTTATCTCACCACATCGATTAGAAGATACGAGAATTTCACGCAAGGCGATTTTAAAGATAAAAATGTCCCTCCAGTTGAAGCTAGCAAGGAATAGCAATTCGTGGTCACATCCATAAAGCATCAAATATCCATCAGTTACTGCTGCTTAGAGCAGAAGGTGCTCCTGACTTGAAATATTGGCTGCAGCGAACTTCATATAAATGAGTTTCTCACGATATATTGAATGAAACTGTCCCGCTATTAACCAGCGATGTACAACAAAACATTGTGAAATCTGTTACGGAGGCACTATATTTTCCTCTTATTCTAGCTGAGACTTCCGACATATCAGTGAAGGAACAGTTATCCATATGTTTCAGATATGCTGATAAGTCTTCAAGTTGAATTAGTTTTTATGGGCTTCTATGAAGTACTTTCAACGAGTTCTAGGACATTGAAGTCGTCCATAATATCATTAGGCGTTTATTCCTCTACATAAAATACTGTCGTGGTCAATGTTATGACGCTGCGACCGATGTCAGTGGACATTTAACAGGATTACAAAGTAGAATTACTCAGTTGGAGCCGAGAGCTATATTTGTTCACTGTTCGGCGCATAATTTGAATTTGATAGTACAAGGTGCCATACAACGCATTAGTTACGTGCGAGACTACCTGGTGATTCTTCGTTAATTAATATCATTTGTAAGACATTCGCCAAAGAGGACAACGAAGATGGTGTTGCAAAAAACGTTCAGACTTGCTTTGTGCCCATTCTGTCTTACGAGGTAGTGTGTCAGGATACAGGCATCAAAATCGTTGGAAAGTAAGTATGACGTTCTCTTGAATTATTAGAAGATCTGTCAGAAGAAAAAAAGAGAAGTCAATGGGAAGGCTAGTGGTTTTTTTTATCAAACCTGCGTCGATTCAGATTTCGTGTTTCCCTGAAAATGAAAATTTCAGTTTTCGGCAGGATTGAGCAACTTCATTCTTCTTTCCAGAAGAAACCATTGTCATAGCGAGTAATCAAAACATTGGTGAAAGCTTTCCCTGCAAGTTTAGCTTCACAAAGGGATATATTTTTTGGGTAGTAGAATGAAACCATTAGGAATACAAGGGAACTTAACATTTCCTACAAAAAGGGAGATGCCAAACGCTATGCCGAAGGTGGTGATCATCATAAGTATCAAACGGTGGAGGAAATGCACAGCCAAATATTTTTTGAAAAAATTGATATGGCTGTGGGTTTGCTGAATGGTAGATTTGACTCAAGGGTTCTGGAATTTATTGCACAACTTGAAGCTTTTGCTATCTGTCAAATTGGTGCTGATCGAATATGCTGTTTTATGGGGCAGACTTTGAGAAAGACAAGCTGACAGTCCATAGGGACATGTTTCTAGATGTGTGCAGAATGAAGAAAGAGGAGTGGCCAACTTGTCAGACATTACAAATATTTTAAATAGAGAAAACTGTAGTCCAGTGCGTGAAATGCTCTCAGAATTTGTGAAGTTTGTTTTGATGATTTTAGCTGTACCTGTTACTTCTTGTACCTTTGAGCGCACGTTTTCGACACTATGACATCTGAATACGTTTTTGCGCCCAACAGTGACACAAGAAAGATTCAATTACGAGTATTTGGCAATTGTGCATGTTCATAAAGAAATGACTAAAATATTGATATTGCCAAAATTGCAAACAAATTCATATGTGAAAATGACCCCAAGAAGAAAAGTGCTTTATACTGAAAGTTAATACGTCATGATTATTAGTTGGTACGTGAAGTGAGTTATTTTGTAGTTCTGTTCACAAATAAATCTGTGCATAGTTTTTTCACCAACAAATTAAAACTACCTGATTTTCGAAGTTTTTTTTCATTTTGATTTGCATGAATGTGTTGTTTTCTTTTCACAACCTGTTGATAACATCGTTGCCCCTTGCAGTCACTGTGCCTGTGAGTTGTTTAGAGTTTATAATACCTGATATTGATCTCAATGGCATTTTGTTAGCGAATTAAAACTTATAAAAGATGAATAATTTAATACAGAAAGAATCTGTTAATGTTACTATTACACATTTTGAGAATATTTGAAAGAGTAGCTTGCCTCTGTAATCCAAACCCACTAGCATGACAGCCCTTGCAGGCCAGAGCCTGTCAAGAGGCCTTTCTGTGGGCAGACAGGTGGTCAGGGAGTCACTTTGGTCACAGGATTGCCCCTGGTACTCATTACAGATTGAATAGACCTCAGACACATACAGCCTGTGCAGGGGTGTAACGGCAGGTGGCTGCAACGTGGGCCAGTCTGGTGCTCTAGTGGCCCACAAAAAGTAAAATATCATTGTTATTTTATCAAGAATTGAAATTAAAATAAAAAATTACAACATACACATATAAATGGAGGAATATATATACAATAAACAATAAAGTCAAATGCATAGAAATGGTCAGATCATCATTGTTTCATAGAATCAATCAACAGTAAATTGAGTTTAGCACAGAGAATGAAAAAAACAATGACAGCCATGAGAATGTATACCAAAATATGACATTTTGGTGAAAAATTATCCATTCTTGATGTTTAATGTATCCAAGACTGTATAATGCATATTTTTCTGAACATTTAACTGTTGTTCTATCTGTATTTGGCAAAACTGTCAGTTATCCAATATCAAGTAATGGTGTAAAAATAGGTAGTCTACCCAGTTTAGTATGTAAGGGTCTACGGTTTGCATGCAGCCGTACAGTACGTAACATGCGCTCGCCAGCCAACCTGTCTCGAATGCTGACAATTTGCTTGGTCAGTACATGTGTGTCCAGCTGCAGTGCGACAAAGGAGTAAGCCACTGGCCACCATCCGCAGCGCACCGTATTAACTAGAGCGGCCACGGGCGCGAATAAGTCTCTTTTCTTAGCTCAGCATGGAACCTTTCGATACAACCGTAATTAGGATATCAGTCAAGGTGTGATGGGTGTGCGTAGCGTGAGTGTTTTATAATCAGCTTTTGTTAATAAAACTGTTTAAACTTACTTCTTGTGTTCGCATATTGCCGTACCTCAAGGACCCACAGCTTACAAGTCCTGACAAATATTTAGTCTGATTATCATCCAGAACAACAACTCAAACAACCCCCTTATAAGTACAATGGTTACAGAAGTTTGCAGTGTCACAAGTGAGTGCTATTCAGAAGTGAAAATTTATAACAGCAATTATCAAGGCGAAAAAGATGATGGTAGCAAAACCGCCATAATTTTAATCAGGCCAGTTAATATCGCAGACAATTCAAATGATGACACAGACCATCAGTTGGATGTAAGTGATGGCACTAAAAAGTTCTTTGTATGACAAAATCCTTCAGCTTGAAGGGAAGTGCTTTGAAGTTTGGAGTGGTTAACCGGAAGTATAGTGTGACACGAAATTATGCATTGTATTCAATTCATGCTGTAAGAAAAACGCAGTTGACGCTGGTATGTATTCATAATAAAGGAAAAGTGGGAACATGTGAAAAGAGGGGGTTGAGCTTATTGTGAATATGATGATAACACTGGAATCCAATAACACAGCTTTTTGAGGAAATAGGGAGATAGGAAAGTCAAACAGTAGAAACTTTTTAGCAACCATCAAACATCTCGCAAAATACTAACCGGTTTTACACGATCTAATAAATAAACCAAAATAGGTCTATATGCAAAAATACCTTAGCCCTTAAATTCAAAATGTCCAATCCCATCCAGTTGAAAAAGAAATTATTGATGACATAAACGCTGCCAAATTATTTTCTATTATTACACATGCAACATAGGACATTACAAAAGAGATCAGTTAAGTCAGATATTTAGATGTTACAGTGGAAAGCCATGTGAAGTGAAGATAAATGAAAGCTTTTTAAGTTTTCGTGAAACAAAAGGTCAAAGTGCATTAGGAACAGAGAAGGAAATACTAAGTTCAGTAGATGAAAAGGGACTTCTTAACTAAATGCAGTGGTCAGGGTTGTGATGGTTGTGCCAGTACGTCAGGCATACACACAACTATCAGAACGAGAATTCACCAAAGACAAAAAAAACTGCAAAATATGTGCATTGTGCAATGCACAGTCTAAGTCGAGCACTTAACGATGCTACATGTGGAATTCAAGAAGTGAGGTCCTTTTACAACACAGTAGAAACACTGTATTTTTCGTCATAGAATTAAAAGATGGGAATTTTTGGTATCTTCTTGTACCTTATAAAAGCTTGGACCAACATGTTCGTCTTTGAGATACAAGTCTGTAAAAGCCCTTCGTTATGCTTATGTCTATTAGGCTGCTTAAGGCTGCATAAAAATAATACTGACATCATCTAAGGAAAGGGAAGAAAAAGAACAAGCTGTTGTTTTGAAAAACCACTTAGAGAAAAGCGAATTCGTTTTTCAGATAGCGCTACAATCAAAACTTTGCAATTTAGTATCTCAGATTATGCATTTGGAAAATGCAGAACTTGATAAAGTGTGTTCTCTTGTTCAGATGCAGATGATAATTTAGCTCGCTATTGATAGTTTTTAAGAAACAATGTCATCAGATACATCTTTGGCAAAGAAATGGGACATTTTAATGGCTGTTTGGACATCATTGTAGCTAAGTAAAAGAGCAAATTTGAGGATAAGGTAATGTTAACCATTCATTAAAAATTATTTTCGCAAAATTTATAAATTCTGCTTCTGATGAAGAGATTCACAATGAAGAAGCAATTCTTCAAAATTAATATGAGGAGAATCTATCCAGAAAATTCCCAGATCAAAAAATCTCTGAAAAAAGAAATAGCCTCATTAAGCTCAGTAGTTGATTAACAAAACTATTAGTAACAGAGACTTCAATTGTAGCTGTAGCATTCCAGACTTATGCACAAAATTTTACCTGTTTTTAACTATTCCTGTTGCTGCTGTTTTGGCTGAACGCTTGTTTTTGAAGCTCATACATATAAAGAACTATCTGTGGAATGATATGACCCAAGATGGAGTAAGAAAACTCAGTCTCCACAATATCCAAAGTGATCTATTAACGCCTGTGAAATACTCATTACCTTCCATCACAAAAGTATGCCACATGATACAGTTTCACTAGAGGTCAAGGTGAATACAATGTTGGTTTATAAGTACAAATCAATCAAACAACAGATAGAACTGTATGTCTGTACTTATTGGTATTGACTGTCAATCAGTTTAATGTGTTTAATTTTTAATAACATTTGTCGGTATTAATAATTTTTGTTTAACATTTTCAATACAGTAAACAAATGATTTGTTTCTTTAGTTAAATTTTATAACACACTCCATTAAATTTCTGTTTCTACCTGCTGTAATGAAATCTACATTAGTTAATGATAGATTATGCATTTTATGCTAGGGGGTCAGTAATCTTATTTTTGCATATGGGCCATTATAGCGTACGTTACACCTCTGGACCTGTGTGTTCATCAAAGTACATTTGAACTTGAGTTTGAGCTCATTTCTGTTGCTTTTAAGTCAGCTGTGTTAACGATTGTGCTAGGGCAGTCTCAATGTATCTTTATAGTACCAGTACATTTTACTTCATCACAACACAGATCTTTGTGACAATGACAGTGTTCATAACAGATTATATATGAAAGGCAATCATTTTAGAAAATATGCTCCTACATAATATTTGTAAAGTATGTTGGCGCCTTTGGTATGGAATCCACTTTAAACTCGACGCAAGTAGGGAATTAACCTTCAGAAATGTTCCTTTTGTCAAAATTAAAGACTGAAATGCATGATGCCAGAGTGCATCCTTCATATTGTCAACCAATTACAAACGTCATTGAAGAACTGCATCAGTGTGTCTGAAATTGTCCCAGTTGTTAGTTCATTAGTAAGGATTATTGAATCTGATAATCTGATCTCTAAACACACTTTTCAGATTTTCAGTCTCACCAAGGAAAGAGACTGGTGCCAGTCTGAGACATCAGGGAAGTCATTAGTCACATATAATGCTACATTTAACCTCTAACTTAGTGTCTGTGTACTCGATAGAAGCAGCATTTTTGCTGAAAATAGCTGACCAAAGAGTTTTTGCTTTCAAATATCAGTCTGAAGTGATTGTTCTGAGGTGCCAATATTTGCAAATGGTTCTGTATATCAGTAAAAGTGCAAGATTTTGTTACCATTACTAATTTGACACTCAACACATTTTTAAATCTGCAGTACTTTCATTGCATTCATTCAAATGATGATGAGAACTAGATTAAACAATTCTGTTTTCGAGGAAAATGTGCTGAAGATGTTAAACTACCTGGAAAAAATAGTCTATTGCATATTATGCCCTTCTACATCTATGTTTCGTGTGTCAGGGTACAACACTTTTCTTAATCACATTGTCATTGGTCATACCCTAAGACGTTAGGATTGTGATGAGTAATGTTTTACCCTAAGATGTTAGGATTGTGATGAGTAATGTTAACAAAACTTTGCATTTTTTGACATGATATGTGTAACTGGTCGACAATATGGAGAATGCGTTTTGGCATTAGACATTTCTGTCTTTAATTTTGAGAACTGGATCAGTTCTGAAGGTAGTTCCCTACTTGCGTTGAGTTTAACGTGGACTCTGCTTCACGTTGCTATTTGGTGGCAATTATCACATTATAAAAAAAATTTGCTCTCAAGAGTTTCGTACATGAGACATCTTTCACTGCAGAACTTCATTGAAATGGCTGTGCCACTGTGACGTTGATACATGGTTTTCCATGTGGCTTATTGTGAGCTCTTTTTTCCAAAAGCTTGCAGTTTCACATTTTCAAAGAAAATAAACACATCAGTAGCTTCCAGAATAGCAGTGAATATACTAATTCAGGACATAATGAGCTGCTCTTTACTTCGTCTGAAAAGTGGCTATGACAGTTTAGAGTCTCGAAAGATCACGAAAAAGAATGTAAAGTGTCATTAAGACACAAACTTGAAGCCCATGTCCGCCATTTCAAATAGCCCAAAACATTAGATTCACTGCATTCATACCTCCATGGTTCACTGCAGTGATACTACCCCATGACATTACTCTGACGTGTCCTTGCCCGGTTTCGACCATGTTGGGTACAGTGATTGTGTGGAGAACTAGTTTTCTCATCAAAATGCCAGGTTGCGTTGTTTATGGGCGTACTAATCGATCCGATCGTAATATAAAGTTTAAGGAATCGAATTTCATTCATAAGTGTAGAAATTCAAGCAATATTTTCTTTTGTATACATAAATTATTGTTGCACTTTTTACTTTCATTGTTGTGGCTTTATTTGTGCCACTTGACTTTAGATTTGCCCTACTCAGGGTCTGTTCTTTCTCTACTTTCTTGTTTTCTTCATTGCCTTCCAAGTCGTAAACGTTCCGACATCTGAGCCACATTGTATTAACCGTCTCGCCTGCACACTGCTAACAGCTACGTAACTGCGCTGATTGTTGGGGCAGCATCTGATGCTATAAATTCCTTTTGCCGATAATTATTATTCATTATTCACATTTCCTCCGCCATGAAAAAAATTTTGGTTAGAACAGCCGCAGACAGTGATCATGAGTGAGTGAGTTTTTTTGTGTACGGTAGTATGCATGTGTATGTGTGCTATGCTTCCTTTCTGAGGAAGACTTTGTCTGAAAATGTTTGTGAACACTCTTTTCATCGTGCCTACCTTGTACTCGGCGTGTGAGTAGCAATCTATTAGTTTCACAGCATAGTTATTCCCTCATGAAGTTTGTTGTGAATAATCCTCTGTGCATTGAATCATATTACTTTTTTGTTTTTTTCTTTTCTTATACATAAGGTATATATAAACTGAATAAGTTATAGACACCACCAAATCTAAATTAACAAGTTGTCTCGTGGCAAGGATAATGTTCTCATACATCATTAATATATGTATGTAACAAAGTAAGAAATACGCTCTTCAGTTTGTTAATTCATGTATCTTCGCCCTTTTGCTCCACGAAGTGGCAGCGTACAGATGTATGCTTGGACTCATTGTACCAGCATTGTTAAAAATGTGTATTTTAACTATTCATTAAAAGAATTATAAAAAGGTATTAGAAAAGGAGTATTTATTCACATGGTTATAAGATCAACCCATATCTATTCATCATTTCAGTCGTCGCTGAGATCCTGCATCAAGAGGTTGGGAACAGACAAGAATAATTTATGTGGTATCTGGAGGAGCGTTCCTGCATTGACGTTGTCACAATAAAGTCTAAACACAATGGAATGAATGTGAAGGTAATGACTCGGTCTTGATAGGCACCTATTGAACTTGGTTTAATTATACTAAAACTATTGTGCTTCATGTGACAGATCGACAGTTTTATTGGCTGTGGTGATTATTTGGTACCCACACTACTGGAAGCAGCAGTACGTAATGATATTAAAGGTCTGTTGATACTGCTATCAGATGAAGTTCAACCAAGATTGTGCACAGATTCGTAAATTACCTTCAAAATCTTTTCAACTATTCTTTCCAATCATTTTTTTCAATTATTCAAGCCATTATTATTCCATTTACACATGTCTATACAATGACGACCGTTTAAAGGATGGCACCGAGCGAAATATATACAGACCTTTCGATTATTGAGATAAAATTTTTTGAGATAAATGATTTATATTATTGTTGCAAGGAACTAATGAAACTTTCATTGTATTTGTTACATGTACATGAGATTGGGAATGATGAAAACATTGAAGGAGCAAATTAAAATTAAATTCTGCCCACAAATGAGATGAACCAGGAATGCTGATTTCAGCAGTAAAGGTAGGGAGCTGCTATGCTGTACATTTATATGGTCACACTTGGCGCCATCTCTCTGGCAGTAGATGATGTCTTTTCCTTCCAATTAATATGATTTACAGAAAGTGCATTTCTACAGAAAAGACGAAAATTTGTACAAAGTCATCATTTAAGTGCAAGATAAGTCCTTCAAATTCTATAAGATGTGTCAGATAATAATCAGGTTCATTAGTGAATACACAACTAAACCTACTTTAATTGAAAGGTACCAAACAGACAAAATTTTATTTTCGAAAAATTTTATTCAAAATATCGTTAAAAACTATTCACATTGTATTTAACTTTTTCAATAATAGTATTAGGCAACAGTTCAGTGGAGTGAGCAAACCTATATGCACAGAGTTATCTGACGAACTACCCAGGAAATTGACAGAGCTAGGCTAACCACTAAAACATTAAATAATTACCGACATATCCCGCAATATAAATACGTTAACAGGAAGAGTATCATCCATAGACGATAAACAGGAACTACTTGCAGGTGAGTTGCAAAACCTTAGTGAAGCATATTCTTAAATTCAACAGACACAATCCCAAGTGAGTACATCGGTAAAAAATGTGACGAACGCAATCAGCAAGCTGCAAGATGTGTGGAAAAACTTATCAACAGAAGTACAAACGTTAAGTGTAAGAGTGGACCAGTGAAGTGTAGAGTCAAAATTTGCCAATAAACAGAGAAATAAGATACGTGCAGATGTAAAGGAAATAACTGAAAAAGCGAAAGCTGGGATGCTGGAAGGGCAACATCCTTGCTGAACAGGTAGTATCAGAGGGCAAAATTTATGTAGATACAGTAGAAGAAGCTATAGAAAAAAAAGAAAGTCAGTTTCTAGCTAAAACAGATTCAGGTTTAAAGGAAGCAGAGGAAAACTTATGAGGCAGTATTGCAAAAACTACTGACATCCCAAAACAACATTTGACAGAAAACAAACTATGCCTTTAGAGGAATTAGGTACTTTCAATAGTTACCCACAATACGTGGCTAGCCCATCGAAGGAAAATAGCGCAGGTTGCAGAATGCAACAAGACTTGCAGGCAGCTGTACCTGTCGAGCAAGCGCAGTTGCCATGCGCTACGCCACAAGCGAACATAAACACGTCTGGCACTGACAGCGCAGTGCGTTTTTCAACATTACTTACAGATGAAGGATTACTTAGGCATCGACAATTTCCGGAATTTGCCTTTGAAGGCAGACGAATAAACGCCGTGGTCTTTATCAGAGCATTTCGAAATGTTTTACCTCGTACCTGGACCGAAGCTCAGAAAATTAGATTTGTTGTTGGATACACGCAGGGTGATGTTCTGCTATGGGCTACGGACATGGCGGAACGTTGCCACAACTGTGAACAGTTACAGAGAGCCTTTCTGGATATTATTGGTCTGAGAGAGTACAAGAGAAGCTCAGACATGAAGTATTCAACCCAGCTCCATTCAGTAATAAACATGGAAGCTTAAGGGGCTATTTTGAAAAATATTTGAATAAAACTAGACCCTGGACGAACCTGGTAACTCAAGTAGACGTGCTAAAAATTTTAAAGAGCCATCTACCTGCCCACATTAGGGAAAAACTGATTGGCATTCCAGAACGCCACACCGAATACTTTCTATCTGTGCAGGACTCAATAGATTTGACATATCAAGAGAGACCAGTACAACCCAAGCCTGTTAATATGCAGACAGTGCCACAGAGATTTACGGACCAAGAAATGAACAATGTATTTGTAGTACAACACGGACTGCAACTTACTGCCGCACAGACCTATGGCAATGGTAACTGTAATCACAAAGGCAATGGCAATGGGAAAAGCTGTAAATTCAAGGGTGGATATAAAAGAAATGAGCGAAAATTTAACAAAAGCAATTGCAATGGGCAAGCAGCCTATGGCCAGCCTGTGCAATATGTACAGACACAAGCTACTGGCAATAACCAGCTGATTGCTTGGCCAACTCAAAACAATGCCAGACAGCCGAATAATCCACAAACAGAGGAATTGGGGCAGCAAGAGAACTTCAGTTGAGAGTCTCAACTAACTGGCGTCATCAAACGCCAAGAGTCCATTTAGTAGAAGCTATGCCTAATCCAGGGACAGATACTACTGCGATGCCGAAAAGCTTGTATCGGTCATGGTAGGTCTCCGTTCTGCGACTTGGGAGGAGACTGGGGCATGAGCTTGATCGAAACTTGCTTCATCAGATACGATCAAGATGGTGTTGTGAAAGATGATGTGTATCAAAGTAATGAGGATACACAGGAAAGGAATTTATGACAGGAAGCTGAAACATACAACACAATTTTATATAGGACGAAAGGGTTTACTTAGAACACATCCCAAATCCACAAAAATTGGAAAGCTGAACCGTAAAAGGCAACTACTATACATCAGACCATACAAAGGCTTTTACCCACACAAAGACTTGGGAACGTTTATACATTGAAGAAGGGCTGTATACCCGCTAAGTTGTATATACATACAGTAATATTAAATTTAGGCTGCTGGAAAGTTACATTCCAGAATTTTTGTCGTTAGTTGTTAAGTAAAATCTTTGTTTTTATTTTTTTTTTTTTGTATACATCAAATGTGTAAACGATAAGATGAGTGGTTGTAACAAGGAAGACTTTTAATTTAATGTGTCTAGAGACGATGATTCTCTAAATACAGCACTTTGCTTTGTGCATAGCCCTTTTGTAAATAAATAAATTAACTTGTGAAACACACAGTAGCGTGCAATGCAATACACAGCTCGCCACGATGCAAGTGGTATCAGAGCGACATAAGCTGGTCAATAAACTGCAAGTATGTGTGTGCCAGACAGACACAGCTGGAAGTGTTGGAGCACTCAAAACAAACAAACCTGATGACCTACAACCCATACTAGCATTTGTTGTAAACCTATCGAATAAAAAGAGACATAGAAAATTAACTACGAGTATCTACACAATACACACACACAAAGATACGGTAAGGGATTATGTACACAGGAAAGGGACACTAAACTACGAGATATTTACTTAAGCTATGCTACTATATACTTAATTCTATATATGTACAATATTTACAATTATTCATTATTTACAATTTAACCATTAGTTATAGATGAAGACTGCCCTGCTCACAAACAGGAATTATGCGAAATGAAAGCAGCTGTCGAAAGGTCAACAATCTGTTTCCCAGCTCCGCAACATGACGGTTGACATTCCGCTGCCACAGCTGAATGTCACTTCCGCACTCGAGCCCAAGTCTCTGGCCTCAATCGCGGCGTGCACCTTCTCGTCTATTGTTTCGACACATTCTTTTAGCGTATTTGAAAGCAATATTTTATCGGCAGATTCGAAAAATAGCCCCAATAAATTTTGGTCGTACGTAAAATCTATGAACGCTACAAATAATTCAATACCTTTCCTTGCTGACAGTATGGGTAATGTAACGGATTAGGAGAAACAGAAGGCCGAAATTATAAACCTAGCTTTCAGAAACTCGTTTACAGCAGAGGACTGCAGCACCACCCTTTCAGTTTTTGCACAAACGCAAGGATGGCTGACATAGTGTTTAGTGTATCTGCTATTGTAAAACAGTTAAGATCCTTAGACCCCAGGAAGGCATCTGGCCCAGACGATATCCCCATAAGATTTTATGTTGACTATGCTACAAATATAACACCATTCTTATACATCATCTATCAGAGGTTATTGGAAAAGTTTAAAGTTCCATGAGACTGTGAAAAGGCAAAGGTCACAGCTATCCATAAAAAGGGTAGAAAATCGGATGCACGTCAAATTCCACTGACATCGATTTGTTGTAGAATCATGGAACATATTTTATGTTCGAACGCAATGACCTTTCTAAACTCTGAGAAGCTCATCTGCAGAAATCAGCACGGTTTTAGGAAACAGTAGTAATACCAGACACAGCTGGCCCTCTTTTTGCATGAAACAGGCTCTAGATAACGGCTCCCAGGTTGATGCCATATTGCTCGATTTTCGAAAGGCATTCGACTCAGTTCCATACTGTCGCTTGCTCCAAAAAGTGGGCGCTTACGGCCTCTCCGATGACATATGCGGTTGGATAGGTAGTTTTCTAACAGACAGAGAGCAGTATGTCGTCCTGAATGGGGAGAGTTGAACAGAAACAAGCGTAACATTAGGCGTGCCCCAGGGCAGCGTAATAGGTCCGCTGCTTTTTACGACTTACATAAACGATCTGGTTAATGGTACTGAAAACGACATTAGACTGTTTGTCGATGAAGCTGTAGTCTACAGGAAAGTAGTATCACACGACAGTTGTGAACAAATCAATGAGGATTTGCAGAAAATAAATGCATGGTGTAAAGACTAGCTGTTATCTCTCAATATTAGTAAGTGTAACCTTCTGCGTATAACAAAGCGAAAATCCCCATTAATATACGAGTACAAAATAAATGCCCAGTCTTTGGAAGTGGTAACATCTGTCAAGTATCGCACCCAAATGATCTCAAACGGAACAATCAGATTACACAAGTAATGAGTAAGGCGATCTCTAGGCTGCAGTTTATTGGTAGAATCCTGAAGCGACACAGTCCTTCAAAAAAGGAAATTGCTTACAATACTTTATTTCGTCCAGTCTTAGAGTATGAGCGCACAACAGAAATCATAAGCAAGAAGCAATCGTGAACAGTCGTCAGCTAATGTTTTGGGCTACTTAAAATGGTGGCAGGCTCCGCCACTCTGTAGTGCCACTTCCCTTTTTTTTTACCTCCATGGTTCTCGATGGCTAAATAAAGTGCAATCTCTGGAGCCAAATTAAACAAACAAAAAAGTTGAATCACATATATCTCTTTCCTTGCGTGTGCAATGAGCAACTGTTGGAATGGCGGATATAATCAGTGCTGTAGCTATGCAACCAAGTGCCTTGGGGCAAAAATGAAATTGGTGTCCTATTTAAGCTACACTAAATACTTTACAGATGCACTTCATCATGTGCTCCTTACCGCTCTCTGCAGGGCGTAATAAGGCCAACCTGCTTACTACTAAGTAAATTAACACAGTACTTAATCATACTTTCTAATAATATTATAAATGTGAAAGTTTGTTTATTTGTTACTCTTTCATGCAAAAACTACTGGCAGGATTTGAATGAAATTTTGCAAACAGATACAATTCGGCCTGTGTAGTGCATAGGATACTTTCATACCAATATAAGGATTCCTTGGGATAATTTTCAGTGTTGGTTCATATTAGGTGAACGAAGTCGCAAGCAGAAACTAGTAAAAAAATAAACAATGAAGAACTATATCTCAGCCACAGCTGAGAACAGTCAAGGCAGGACTTGCTCGTCTGCAGTGGTGCAGAGGTGCGGAGTATTGTCAGTGCCAGCAATTCACTGTCGCTAAGCTAGTGTGCTGAGAGCTGAGTGGGCCTGCCGATCAGCCTGATTTAGTTTAGAGCTATGATTTCCGAATGGTAATTGTTGGTAAGCGTATTGTCAAACACACAGCTAGTTATTGAGTGCTACCCACTGCCAGCTCACAGAGATTGGCAGCCATGGAAACTCAGAGTTCAAACGACAACACCTGAACGCCAGCTGGGTTCATGTCTTAGTGGACAATAAACACCCTATTATGTTTATGTTCTGGAGATGGGAGAAATTTTTGTGACTTCAGGTCGTATTGTTCGAGATTTGTTGGTCAGGGTCCAAAAAGTTAAAAGTCGAAAATTCTCTATTCATTTAAGATATTACATAATTTTTTAGAATGTGGTTCATTGAGGCTGAGGGGCCCCTTGAGCCTGGGATCCGCAGGCCACTGCCTGATTTAGCCCAGTGGAAGCTACGCCACTGGAAATAATCACAGTGTCAAAAACACATCAAAGGTAGGCAGTGTTAAATTTAAGGAAGTGCTTTGGTAATAGTGGGTGAAATATATGACTGAGCCCCTATGTCTGCCCAATGGCCTTGCCACAGTGGATACACCGGTTGCCGTGAGGACACTGAAATTAAGCACTGTCGGGCGTGGTCGGCATTTGGATGGGTGACCATCCAGGTCGCCATGCGCTGTTGCCATTTTTCGGGGTGCACTCAGCCTCGTGATGCCAATTGAGGAGTTACTCGACCGAATAGTAGCGGCTTCAGTCAAGAATACCATCATAACGACTGGGAGAGCAGTGTGCTGACCCCACGCCCCTCCTATCTGCATCCTCAACTGAGGATGACACGGAGGTCGGATGGTCCCGGTAGGCCACTCGTGGCCTGAAGACGGAGTGCCCTATGTCTGCCACTTGGTTTGGAATTAGTAGTCGATCGCCTTTTCTGTGAAAATAATCCAGTTAGAGCACACATGGTTCAAATTAGATAATCAGTGACATTAATATAATTATTTGCCCTAGTAATAACGATGTAAATACTCCACTGAGTGATAAAAGCTTTAATTTTTGCTGTAAAATAGGACAGAGACAGAAGTTACGATTTATTTCACAACGGTCGCACGCCACGAACATTCAGAGGACCGGCAAGACGTGGGACAATGACTTTCGTAGTCAGTACAAAAGTTTTGGCCACACTTGATTTATTTAAATGATTTTAACAAACGAAATGTACGAAATTAAGATCGATAGGTCGTGAAGTATCACTATTTTAGTAATTGATACATAAGAAACTTGATACTGTGTAGTTGTAGGCAATTCATCACCATATAAAAGTAAAAACTGAAATACCATATCATCGTGAGGGATCGGTCACACGTGGCTTTCCTGTGACAGAACTGTCCAGTAGTCAACACATAGAGGTATAAAGGACAGGAGATGACATGACGTCAGAAACTTGAAGCCAAAAGCCAACTGACACCGAGATCCACCATGACAGTGTGGTCAGACGACTCGCTTTCGCTTTTGTTACTGCTTAGAATTGTAGAATTATGGAAGTTTTTTTACTTGATAATGCCGACTTGCGTTGTGTACGATTGCACTAACCGTTGATATAGTGTTACTAAGGTAAAAGGAATCACTTTCCATTCATAAGTGGCCCTGTTTATGTAATATTATCGTTTATATTCGGGAAATTTGCGGCCTTGTTTACTTTCTATGTAGCATTTTTTTTCTTGTCATTTTATTTCAGACTTCCGATCTGTCAAACTTGTAGAGCTCTCTGGGTTCATGCTGTAAGAAGGAAAGACTGCAAACCGAACAAACGGTGCAGAATATGTTCCCAGCATTTTTGGCAAGAAGATCTTCACCAAACATCAGTTGAGTGTTTGCATCAAGGAAAATACTGTGCCATCGATGTTTCCTGCCTTTTCGTCTCACAATAGGTAGACTATGTAAAATCAGAACTTTCTTTCTGAATTCCTGTAAAACTAGGAAATAAAAGTACAATACCACATGTAGGAGAGTAGATTTCTATTTTTCCTGTAATTGGAGGGAAGTTCATTTATAATAATGCTCTTATGTTTGAAACTGCCCTTGTACATAAAAACTGTAAATATGTTTTTTATTATATACTATTTAATATTATTGCTCTGTAATATGCAAGGTTTTTATGTTAAATTCAGAGTTAAGTTATAACTGTCATGTTCTTGCTCTTCCTCTTCTTCTGTCATATTTTGTTATTTTACTTCTTTCTGGTCCTTAATTACTTAATAATTCATTTTGGAAAATTCAGCAAACTGAATCAGTATTGTTTGATAATATTTTTCACACCTGCAAACACTTCTGGCAGTAGTTGAAGAACATTACATAAATGCTCCAGTAACAACACTGCATTCTGTTTTGAGCAGTGACATGCTGTTATATTGGGAAAAAAATAGTTTTATTGTGTAAGAGTTGAAAAAGTATAGTTTGTCTAATGGATAATATGTTCAAGCGTAAATCATTTATTTCAAAACACAAAGTGGATCCAGAACTGCACCACTTTAGCACCTTGTTATTACACAGACTACACAGACCTCTGCTCCCCCCTCCTGCCCCACCTATGTTAAATAGAAGTTTCTATACAATGAGTTAGTTTCATCTTCTTATTACCTCATGATCACAAACGTTTCTGTAGTGTAAATGTAGTGCAAATAAATATTAACAAGTTTAATCACAATCTACAAGTATTGCAAATATTTGACTCTGCATGATGGAATGAGAATAACTGTAAGTATACTGCAAAGTCTAATGAAACAGTTTTCAATTTGTTTTAAATCTTTGTTTTCTGAGGAGGGGAAGAGACAGCCACCAACACAATATCAAAATGGTTCAAATGGTTCAAATGGCTCTTAGCACTGTGGGACTCAACATCTTAGGCCATAAGTCCCCTAGAACTTAGAACTACTTAAACCTAACTAACCTAAGGACATCAACACACCCATGCCCGTGGCAGCATTCGAACCTGCGACCATAGCAGTCCCACGGTTCCGGACTGCAGTGCCAGAACCGCACGGTCATCAAAATGTACAGTTGATTTAACTGCTACCAGTGGACCTCAAATACAAAGCTACTACCAGTGGATCTCAAGATCAACCTTCTTCTGATTCTGCTAACACCTCCTCATTGTTTGTGAATGGAAGTCGTGAAGCAACACTAACAGTGAGAAATCTTAAGATGAATGTGACATGTGACTGTTCTCTTATCAAAAAACGAAGAATATAGCCAAAAAGTTAAAGTTCTTCAGCAATCAAAGGATTGTTTAACAAAATGTGGCTTATTTGAGGAAGGTAATAGAATACCTCAGGAAAAAAGTGCGTTCTTGCAAGAGTACCTGGGATGCACAAGGAGCTGTTCCAAACACAAGCAGCAAAGGCAAACTGCCAGGGTGTGCCTAGAACTTACAGCTCTGAGCTACATTCATTTGCTCTTACTCTGAACTTTTATTCCCCAAGCACATATAAGTACGCTGCTTTAACACATGCCTCCCACACCCAAGAACTTCAGCTAGGTAGTACCAGTGTATAGATGGAGCACTTGGATTTACCTTCGAGTTCTTTTTCATTATCAAAGCAAAAGTGTTCCATCAGAGACAAAGTAACCAAATTCTATGCAGTTTGTTGCTAGGTAAAACTTCAGTCAGCCAACACACAGAATTCGATGGTGCACAATATTATAGCTATGTCAGTATAGGGTCTTCTGTTGTTTGGATAGTTTACCTGCAGCTAAAAATGGATTCATATTAATTTTAGTTGATATTAATGACTTGTGGAAGCTACCAGTGGGGTACTTTTTGACATGTGGAATAACTGGGGAGCAGATGGCTCACTTGGTTGAAGAGTGTACCAGCCTTGCCAGTGCAAGTGGTGTTGAAACGGCGCTGTCTCATGTAATGGTTGTGGTACCTGCTTGTCCCTTGACCAAATTATTTGAGCGAAATTTTTACAGCGATGTACTAAAGACCATCTTTGTTGTTCAAGGTAACAGTTTTGAAATTTTATTTTTGCTAGATCCACCACACATACTAAGACTTATGGGGAATGCATTACAAGATAAGAAACATTGTTGGGATGGGCCAGGTAATGTCATTTCATGGTATCTACATGAACTACTCCATAAGTGACAAGTAAAAGAAATGCTTCACATAGGCAACAGTATTACAAGCAGCCATATAAATTTTGTATATAACAAAATGAAAATTAGGTTAGCAGCCCAGGTGCTCAGCAACTCTGTGGCAGATGTGATACACAACTGCTGCAACACGAAAGTACTAGGTTTTCAAGACGCTTCTGCGACAGTAAAATTTACACAGATATGTATACCTCCATTATACATAAATGTTTGTAACACATGTGTGATCTGACAGAATTTCCCTGAAATCCTGTTGCACAGATGGGGCTATTTTGGCAAGTCTGATAAATCGTAAATTTATAAAGATAAGATTCGCCAAAAATTCGTTGATGTGTGTGTGTGTGTGTGTGTGTGTGTGTGTGTGTGTGTGTGTGTGTGTGTAGGTTGGTGGGTTGGTGCGTGGGTGGGTGGGTGACTTTAGTTGTTGTGCCAGATTTTGGTAAAGGCTAAGGACACGAATGAGCAAAACAGCAGAAGAAAAATACTCCAAAATACTGCAAAAAAATTATTGACGTACATTTACGTGAGACTAAGACAGGAAAGAGAATGTCTAAACTGGAATTTTAACTGTGGTAAAGAAGTGTTTACAGAATCCGAAATGGAGCCAAACAGGGATGCAGCAGATGGGAACAACGTACATGTGAACACAGAAGGTTCACTTTATTACTAACAAGATGACATCTGCAGCGATGTGCATAGGTGTGAATAGAGTAGATGAGTCAGGATTTGAAGACAGTCTGTTTCAAGTTCAAATAAAATCATAGCCAATCACTACACATCCAGTGGATGTGAAAATGGAATCTGTAACTTATGAACCAGAGGGTGAGCTACTAGATCAGAGCATAGTAGAGGTAAAATGATCTTTCATAACCACAATAAGGTAAATGCTAAGGAATATGAATCTTAACATCCTGCATGGAAAAATGTGGGTTGCCCACATATTCAGTTCACTAGCTAGTTAAAAGAAAATAATCCAATAATGGAAGAGAATAGTAAGAAATTAGAGGTAAACTTATGTATTTTGACTTAAGAAAGCGATAGAATAACAGAGCTTAGAAAATGTATGGGTTCTGTGGAAAAGGAGTCATCAGAAGGACAAATTTAGCTTACTGACTCCAATACCAGATTCGAATTCGAAACACAGCGAAACGAAGAGAGTGTTGAATCAATGGCAGATGGAAAGATAGGGGCATTAGTTCCACTATTAATAACCGAAATTTCTGCATGAACAAATGCATATATTTTAGCATTACTAACACAGTTTCGACCATTCAAAATACTTTTGCAGTGCAAGAAACGATAGGTAATACTGAAACTGAAATTTTCTATGAAGTGGAATCGTTGCATCAGCAGTGACAGAAAAGGTCGCGTAGTTTTCCATTAGTAGTATGGAAATCTGAATTACTAATTAAAAAAGAAAGAAAGATATGATGCATCAATGAAGCAGGAAGGTTGGCACTCATCTGCTTTCATAAACAATTGTGAATGAGTATTACTGAACGATATGAGTACTAGGGAGAATATCAATAAAGGTGCAGTGATTAATGTCCTAAAAAGTAATGTAAAAAAAGTGTGATTTTTTGAATTTAGACATAACTAAGAAACTAACCTAACATCTGTGGAATTTAAAGATTAGTTTTTGGAAGAATTCAGCAGCTGAGAAGAGTGCTCCACCTACCATCTTCGAAGGATGCCATGGGTCTGATGATGATCATGTGATATGACTGAAACTGGTCACCTATGTTCTTGTAGCATACGTGGTGCGATCACGACTGAATTTTAAAAAGAAAATTTTTTAAACATATAAATGTATGCATAAAATTATTGTCTTTATCAAATATCTGAAATACACCTTGTAAGTTTCGACTATGCTAAAAACCAAGCATGAAATATAAAGATAAAACCTGTTTATAAGACCAATGTGTCTTTGAGCAAACAGTTATTTCACACCTGAGTACTGAGTAAAAAGTAATGTTTAAAAATTGATTCCTTGACACAATCTGAGTCTGTGATCCATCTCTAATAACCTCGATGACAACGGGACATTAAACCCTCCTCCCTTTTTAAAACTGCTAAAAAAGGACTTTGAAAAGCAATCAAAAGTGTGAAGAAGGCCAAAAATTAATTAGGAACAATGGATGCTCTAGACTGCATGTGTCCTAGTGGAAAATATAGATATAATGTGTTATGAATTTTGAATTATTTGTGTAAGTAGAAGCTGATTAATTGGTATGTATGTTTGTAGTAAGTAAAGATGAGAAATTTTAGAAATCTCTGAAGAAAATTTAATTTGTAAATGAAAAATGTTAAGGCGTTTACACATAAAACAAATGAAACATTTACACAGTATTTGTCAACCAAGTAAATTATATGGAAACTTACCTAGGAAGTACGTATACTATGACAAATGTTCTGATGAAAACTAACAGAAAGATTGTTAAATTACATGTACACTGTAAATATTTTGTGACTATCTTTATTTATTTTGTTTAGTGTGTAATACTTTTGCTAATATTAACTAAGACATAGAAATATAGTTGTGAGAATACTTTCTCTTGCAATTATCCTTTTCAGGATAACTCAAGAAAATCTGGGGCATGTACACTATGTGATCAAAAGCATTCAGACACCCCCAAAAACTTACATTTTTCATATTAGGTGCATTTTGCTGACACCTACTGCCAGGCACTCCATATCAACGACATCGGTAGTCATTGGACGTCGAAAGAGAGCAGAACGGGGCACTCCACGGAACTCACGAACTTAGAATGTGTGCAGCTGATAGGGTGTCACTTGTGTCATACGTCTGTACACAAGATTTCCACACTCCTAAACTTCCCTAGGTCCACCGTTTCCGCTGTGATAGTGAAGTGGAAACGTGAAGGGACACATACAGCACAAAAGTGTACAGCCTACCTCATCTGTTGACTGACAGAGACCATCGACACTTGAAGAGGGTTGTAGTGTATAATAGGCAGACATCTATCTGAACCATCACACAGGAATTCCAAACTGCATCAGAATCCACTGCAAGTACTATGACACTTAGGCGAGAGGTAAGAAAACTTGGATTTCATGGTCAAGCGGTTGCCCATAAGCCACACATCACACTGGTAAATACCAAACAACTCCTCGCTTGGTGTAAGGAGCGTAAACATTGGATGATTGAACAGTGGAATAACGTTATGTGAAGTGACGAATCACGGTACACAGTGTGGCGATCCGATGGCAGGGTGTGGGTATGGCGAATGCCCGGTGAACGTCATCTGCCAGCAAGTATAGTGCCAACAGTAAAATTCGGAGATGGCGGTGTTATGGTGTGGTCGTGTTTTACATGGAGGGGCCTTGTGCCCATTGTTGTTTTGCGTGGGACTATCACAGTACAGGCCTACACTGATGTTTTAATCACCTTCTTGCTTCCCACTGTTGAAGAGCAATTCGAGGATGGCGACTGCATCTTTCAACACGATAGAGTGCCTGGTCATAATGCACGGCCTGTGGTGGAGTGGTTACATGACAATAACATCTCTGTAATGGACTGGCCTGCACAGAGTACTGACCTGAATCTTATAGAATACGTTTGGAATGGTTTGGAAAGCCGACTTCGTGTCGGGCCTCATCTACTGACATCGGCGCTGCTCCTCAGTGCAGCACACCGTGAAGAATGGGCTACCATTCCCCAAGAAAGCTTTCAGCACCTGATTTAACGTATGCCTGCGAGAGTAGAAGCTATTATCAAGCCTAAGGGTGGGTCAACACCATATTGAATTCCAGCAATACCGGTGGAGGCAGCCACGAACTTGTAATTCATTTTCAGTCAGGTGTCCGGATACTTTTGATCACGTAGTGTATAACGCCAGACACATGAAAGAACAGAATTTTGAAAACAATTTTTGAAGCAACTTTTGACTGATTAATATCGTTATGTATATGTTGGAAATGTAGTTACCTTTATAAGTTCTGAAATGAATTGTGTTACATGTGTATTGATTTGAAAAGATAAAATGCTGTTGCAGTTATATCTATACCTGTAAACGACCGCACTACTCCAAGGCTTTAAATAGTGGAACACTTAAAATTAATTTTGTTTCTGTGAAAATCAAGGATTTTCATTGGATGAATGGCTTGGTGCACTCTGTAGTGATATGCACAATAGCAGCACAAATGAGCACATAGAGGCCTTTAAAGTGTGCGGATACATTTTCAATGGCTGCAGATGTAAAGTTAGGATTGTGGTGAACTGTGCATTGAAACATTCTTAAAGTGGTGTAGCATTCATCTGCAAGCTATGAAGTTGTCTCTGAAATTCTAGAGCTGCAGGTTGATGAATGCCCATATTCATATTGATGTGTTGTAAGAGTCATGGTTGGCTGTGGAACAATAGCCATGGAAAGCATCACACTGGTCAATGTTTAAATATTTGCCAGAGACATGAAGAAGCTGTGTGAGATTATTAGCCACCAAGTTTTTGATGGCACAACCATGACAAAAACTGTTATATTGTCTAGTGGAATAAAACTGTTAGGAATAAAAGTGTTGATGTGATTAGTATGTGTATTACAACTCATTATTCACATGAAATTGACTTTACTTTAAAATACAGGCAAACCACTACTATCATACTGGGTCATGTTTGCAAATAATAACTTGTAGCAAAATTACGATTTCAGTAAACGTATTTGCATTACCTGAAACTTTGCTAATACAAACTATGATGAAATTAATTCACAGTTCATTTAAACTGAACTAAACCTAAAGTCTATGCATTCATCATCTTTGTTTTTCCATTTGCGGATGTAATTTTTACTAAGTGGAAGTTCAGAGTCTGATAAACAAGTTGCTTCCATAAAAGTTTTAAATTTAGCTGCCTAAGCATGGCATCTGTGGCCTGAAAAACAGTACTGAATGCTTGGTGGGAAACGTTAAAATTAAGGAAGTGCCTCAGTAATACTGGGTGAAATATATGGTTCAGCCCCTTTATCGATCAGTAGTAGATCACCTTTTCTGTGTAACAACAATCAGTTAGAGGACATTTGGTTCTAATAAATCAGTGACGTTAATAACATTATTTGACTAAGTAATAACAGTGTAAATACTCCATTAAGTGGTTGGGTAAGGCTTTCATGTTTGCTGAAAACTAGTAAAGAGGCATACAATATGATTTTTTTCACATTAAAAGTTGTGTGTCACATGTGTGCATAACCAGTGTAGCATCTGACTTTACACGTAGTGGCCAAAGATGTAGAATAGAGACTTCTGTAGTCAGTATGAACGTTCTGGCCACATATCACCTATTTAAATGACATTAACAAACGAAACAAAAAAAATGAGGAACAACTGGTCACAAAGAATCCATATTTTAGTGATTAAATTTTGATACTGTAGGGTAGTATGCAGTTTGTCACCACATAGAAGTACAAACTGAAACATCACAAGATTGGGGAGGTTTCATTGTAAGATGCACCAAACCAGAATATAAGTCAGAGTCAGTAGCAACTGGTTCTAGCATGCATTCTTTATCAGCACAAATTACAAATGAAATCTTCAGGTTGTTGCTAACCTTGGTAAATTTTATAAACACATTCTTGTCACTAGCCAGTATAAAACTGACTGGTTTAAACTGTGCCCACTCAATTAAATGTTAGTCAGTTAGTTAGTTAATTAGTTACTTTCAGGTTCCATAGATCATTTTACACAATAGATTATAATGATGTGGAATGAGCCATTGTACTTCATATCGCAAATTAATCTGAACATTAAAAAAAAGAAAAACTATACAGATATTATATTATGAGTTAGTAAGTACTACCCACCATTTATTTAAAAATGTCAGTAGCACAAATTCTTCTACTGAATAGAGGTAGATTGTCAAGGAGGAACTTTCTCGGTTTGTTTTCAAATTTTGTTATAGTGTGTGTCAGACATTTTATATAACTGGGCAAGTGATAAAAATTTATTGTTTCAGCATTGTGCACCCCTTTTGGAGTAAACACACCCTTAATGTCTAGTAATGAGTGTCATTTTTCCTTCTAATATTGTAATTAGGTACATCATTGCTCCTTTTGAAATGTGGTGGATTGTTTACAACAAACTTCGTGAGGGTATCAATATACTGTGAAGCAGTGGTCAGAAAGCAAAACTCCTGAAACAGGTTTCAACAAGATGATTGTAGCTGAGCGCCACTTATTATTCTTACAAAACATTTTTGAGTAATGAAGACTTCCTTTCTTAAAGATGAATTAACTGAAAATATTATTACACATGATATTATTGAACGAAAATGTGCAAAATATGCCTACTTACTAATTTGTCTCTTCCCAAAATTGCAATGATTCTAAGTGGCTGAAATAAGTTGTTTTAGAAGTTCCGAAATGCAATCAAATGTATGTCACAATAAAAAGTTACGAGTATCAACTTGAACTGTACAATATTTTGGTCAAAATCGGCTTTTTTTACCAAACATTGAAGGCGCTAAATATTAGGCTCAGAAAGATAAGTTGGTATGTAACATCAGTGACTCCATTAAGCTACATCAATTAGTTTTCAAGTAATTTACTAAAAACTAAATTTGGAACAGATCTGTCCTTATTCATAATAGATTAAGTTATCATTTGCATTTATGATAGAAAGTTCTGATTACAGCACTTGATTACATTCATTATATAATGTAGCTGTACCAAGTTTAAAGACTTAAGTGTAAATAACAAACAATACAAGGACTCTTAAAGAAGTAGTTCAGATGTCATGCTCTACTGTTGGTTCCAATCTAAAAATTCTAGCAGGCAAAGTTGAAAAGCAGATGAGCTGAAACTTTTTCAGTAACTAAAGCCAACTTAACTCCATTCACATAAACATTATGAAGATTGAAAATTGATACACAACAGAGTTATTATATAATACATGTTCAAGAAAGTGGCCATTTAGATGCTGCTGATGATGCCTAGACTGGCTAACAGCAGATGTCCCGTTCGGCCATCCGCTGCGCCCATACATAAATATGGCCACAGACAGAAGAGAGACAACGGCCGCTAACACGACCAACAACACACAGGCCGACATGCCCAATATTATGTCAACATTCCAGAGAATAATGGAAACATTATTCCCCAGACGCACGACCACCGAAATAGTCACGAAGATTATGGGGTGTGTCTCACAACTCTTCATGCAGTTCATGTCGAGTACGCTCAACTGGACTAGCTTCCAAGCCACTATCACACCACTGGGCCGGGCTGGGCCGGGCTGGGCTGGGCTGGGCTGGGCTGGGCTGGGCTGGGCTGGGTTGGGCTGGGCTGGGCTGGGCTGGGCTCGGCTAGGCTGGGCTGGGCTGGGTGGGCCTGAGCTGTGATGGTCTGGGCTGGGCTGGGCTGGTCTGTCTACAAAGCTTTCAGGTCCATGAACATTAGGTACTCCTGTACCTCCATGTACCATGGCGACATTTAGCCAACCATTACCATGAGTAAAGGAATGCTTAATGTCAATGCTAATGTTAAGTCTACATCCACAGAATCTACAGGGTCTGTCGACAAGTGCAGTAGCAGCAACATTCTTCACAGCATTCTTCTACTTGTCTGCAGCAGATGTTGAGAATTCAATGTTCTCGAAAGATAGGTTACATTAGCTTAGGTTAGGTTAGGTTAGGTGAAGTTTAGGTTAGGTTAGGTTAGGTTAGGATAGGGTAGGTTAGGTTAGGTTAGGTTAGCTTAGCTTATAATAGCTTAGATTGGGCTGGGCTGGGCTGGGCTGAGCTGGGCTGGGCTGGGCTGGGCCGGGCTGGGCCGGGCTGGGCCGGGCTGGGCCGGGCTGCGCCGGGCTGTGCCGGGCTGGGCCGGGCTGGGCCGGGCTGGGCCGGGCTGGGCCGGGCTGGGCCGGGCTGGGCCGGGCTGCGCCGGGCTGGGCCGGGCTGCGCCGGGCTGTGCCGGGCTGGGCTGGGCTGGGCCGGGCTGTGCCGGGCTGGGCCGGGCTGGGCCGGGCTGGGCCGGGCTGGGCCGGGCTGGGCCGGGCTGGGCCGGGCTGGGCCGGGCTGGGCCGGGCTGGGCCGGGCTGGGCCGGGCTGTGCCGGGCTGTGCCGGGCTGGGCCGGGCTGGGCTGGGCTGGGCAGGGCTGGGCCGGGCTGGGCCGGGCTGGGCCGGGCTGGGCCGGGCTGGGCCGGGCTGGGCCGGGCTGGGCCGGGCTGGGCCGGGCTGGACTGGGCTGGGCAGGGCTGGGCCGGGCTGGGCCGGGCTGGGCCGGGCTGGGCCGGGCTGCGCCGGGCTGTGCCGGGCTGGGCCGGGCTGCGCCGGGCTGGGCTGGGCTGGGCAGGGCTGGGCCGGGCTGGGCCGGGCTGTGCCGTGCTGGGCCGGGCTGGGCCGGGCTGGGCCGGGCTGCGCCGGGCTGGGCCGGGCTGCGCCGGGCTGTGCCGGGCTGGGCTGGGCTGGGCCGGGCTGGGCCGGGCTGGGCCGGGCTGCGCCGGGCTGTGCCGGGCTGGGCCGGGCTGCGCCGGGCTGGGCCAGGCTGGGCCGGGCTGGGCCGGGCTGTGCCGGGCTGGGCCGGGCTGGGCCGGGCTGGGCCGGGCTGGGCCGGGCTGCGCCGGGCTGGGCCGGGCTGCGCCGGGCTGTGCCGGGCTGGGCTGGGCTGGGCCGGGCTGTGCCGGGCTGGGCCGGGCTGGGCTGGGCTGGGCCGGGCTGGGCCGGGCTGGGCCGGGCTGGGCCGGGCTGGGCCGGGCTGCGCCGGGCTGGGCCGGGCTGCGCCGGGCTGTGCAGGGCTGGGCTGGGCTGGGCCGGGCTGTGCCGGGCTGGGCCGGGCTGGGCCGGGCTGGGCCGGGCTGGGCCGGGCTGCGCCGGGCTGTGCCGGGCTGGGCTGGGCTGGGCCGGGCTGGGCCGGGCTGTGCCGGGCTGGGCCGGGCTGGGCCGGGCTGGGCCGGGCTGCGCCGGGCTGTGCCGGGCTGGGCTGGGCTGGGCCGGGCTGGGCCGGGCTGGGCCGGGCTGGGCCGGGCTGGGCCGGGCTGCGCCGGGCTGTGCCGGGCTGGGCTGGGCTGGGCCGGGCTGGGCCGGGCTGGGCCGGGCTGGGCCGGGCTGCGCCGGGCTGTGCCGGGCTGGGCCGGGCTGGGCCGGGCTGGGCCGGGCTGGGCCGGGCTGGGCCGGGCTGCGCCGGGCTGGGCCGGGCTGCGCCGGGCTGTGCCGGGCTGGGCTGGGCTGGGCCGGGCTGCGCCGGGCTGTGCCGGGCTGGGCGGGGCTGGGCCGGGCTGGGCCGGGCTGGGCCGGGCTGGGCCGGGCTGGGCCGGGCTGCGCCGGGCTGTGCCGGGCTGGGCCGGGCTGGGCCGGGCTGGGCCGGGCTGGGCCGGGCTGGGCCGGGCTGGGCCGGGCTGCGCCGGGCTGGGCCGGGCTGCGCCGGGCTGTGCCGGGCTGGGCTGGGCTGGGCCGGGCTGTGCCGGGCTGGGCCGGGCTGGGCCGGGCTGGGCCGGGCTGGGCCGGGCTGGGCCGGGCTGGGCCGGGCTGGGCCGGGCTGGGCCGGGCTGGGCCGGGCTGGGCCGGGCTGGGCCGGGCTGTGCCGGGCTGTGCCGGGCTGGGCCGGGCTGGGCTGGGCTGGGCAGGGCTGGGCCGGGCTGGGCCGGGCTGGGCCGGGCTGGGCCGGGCTGGGCCGGGCTGGGCCGGGCTGGGCCGGGCTGGGCCGGGCTGGACTGGGCTGGGCAGGGCTGGGCCGGGCTGGGCCGGGCTGGGCCGGGCTGGGCCGGGCTGCGCCGGGCTGTGCCGGGCTGGGCCGGGCTGCGCCGGGCTGGGCTGGGCTGGGCAGGGCTGGGCCGGGCTGGGCCGGGCTGTGCCGTGCTGGGCCGGGCTGGGCCGGGCTGGGCCGGGCTGGGCCGGGCTGGGCCGGGCTGGGCCGGGCTGGGCCGGGCTGGGCTGGGCTGGGCAGGGCTGGGCCGGGCTGGGCCGGGCTGTGCCGGGCTGGGCCGGGCTGGGCCGGGCTGGGCCGGGCTGTGCCGGGCTGGGCCGGGCTGGGCCGGGCTGTGCCGGGCTGGGCCGGGCTGGGCCGGGCTGGGCCGGGCTGGGCAGGGCTGGGCCGGGCTGGGCCGGGCTGTGCCGGGCTGGGCCGGGCTGGGCCGGGCTGGGCCGGGCTGGGCCGGGCTGGGCCGGGCTGGGCCGGGCTGGGCCGGGCTGGGCCGGGCTGGGCCGGGCTGGGCCGGGCTGGGCCGGGCTGTGCCGGGCTGGGCCGGGCTGGGCCGGGCTGTGCCGGGCTGGGCCGGGCTGGGCCGGGCTGGGCCGGGCTGGGCAGGGCTGGGCCGGGCTGGGCCGGGCTGTGCCGGGCTGGGCCGGGCTGGGCCGGGCTGGGCCGGGCTGGGCCGGGCTGGGCCGGGCTGGGCCGGGCTGGGCCGGGCTGGGCTGGGCTGGGCAGGGCTGGGCCGGGCTGGGCCGGGCTGTGCCGGGCTGGGCCGGGCTGGGCCGGGCTGGGCCGGGCTGGGCCGGGCTGCGCCGGGCTGTGCCGGGCTGGGCTGGGCTGGGCCGGGCTGGGCCGGGCTGGGCCGGGCTGGGCCGGGCTGTGCCGGGCTGGGCCGGGCTGGGCCGGGCTGGGCCGGGCTGGGCCGGGCTGGGCCGGGCTGGGCCGGGCTGGGCCGGGCTGGGCCGGGCTGGGCCGGGCTGGGCCGGGCTGTGCCGGGCTGTGCCGGGCTGGGCCGGGCTGGGCCGGGCTGGGCAGGGCTGGGCCGGGCAGGGCCGGGCTGTGCCGGGCTGGGCCGGGCTGGGCCGGGCTGGGCCGGGCTGGGCCGGGCTGGGCCGGGCTGCGCCGGGCTGTGCCGGGCTGGGCCGGGCTGGGCCGGGCTGTGCCGGGCTGGGCCGGGCTGGGCCGGGCTGTGCCGGGCTGGGCCGGGCTGGGCCGGGCTGGGCCGGGCTGCGCCGGGCTGTGCCGGGCTGGGCCGGGCTGGGCCGGGCTGGGCCGGGCTGGGCCGGGCTGCGCCGGGCTGTGCCGGGCTGGGCCGGGCTGGGCCGGGCTGGGCCGGGCTGGGCCGGGCTGGGCCGGGCTGGGCCGGGCTGTGCCGGGCTGGGCCGGGCTGGGCCGGGCTGGGCCGGGATGGGCCGGGCTGGGCCGGGCTGGGCAAGGCTGGGCTGGGCTGGGCTGGGTTGGGCTGGGTTGGGATGGGCTGGGCTGGGCTGGGCTGGGCTGGGCGGAGTCGCAACACCACTGGAGGCGGGCTGCACGATGTTGGGGCGTGAGCGGAAGACGGCCTAACGGTGTGCGGGAACGTAGCCCAGCTTCACGGAGACGTTTGCGAATGGTCCTCGCCGATACCCCAGGAGCAACAGTGTCCCTAATTTGCTGGGAAGTGGCGGTGCGGTCCCCTACGGCACTGCGTAGGATCCTACGGTCTTGGCGTGCATCGACGTGCATTCGACAGAAGAGAGACAGCGGCCGCTAACACGACCAACAACACACAGGCCGACATGCCCAATATTATGTCAACATTCCAGAGAATAATGGAAACATTATTCCCCAGACGCACGACCACCGAAATAGTCACGAAGATTATGGGATGTGTCTCACAACTCTTCATGCAGTTCATGTCGAGTACGCTCAACTGGACTAGCTTCCAAGCCACTATCACACCACTTTTTACACTACTACATGGATAATACGCCACAAGAGCCCCGAAACGCAGACGCTAACACAAATTCACAGATCCTGTTTTGGAATGCCAACGGGATCGCAAGCAAAAAAGCCGATATGGCCGCGTTCATTGAGCGAAAGGGTATCCGAATCGCTCTTGTGAACGAAACACTGCTTACGCCTCGCAAACAACTAAACATCCCAGGGTATTTCGTCTATGGTACCGATCGAGCGGATGGCAGGAGGGGAGGCAGCACGGCAATCATCATACACAGAGACATAGAACACACGAATATCGAGCTCCCTGCGCTTGAAAGACTAGAGGCCACGGCCGTCAGGGTCAAGTTCAACGGAGCCAACACCCCACTGGTATCGATGTACAATCCTCCTAAAAACATAATAACAAGCGACATCAGCACAGTACTCAACATAGCACCGCGGGTAATCGCCGCTGGAGACCTAAACGCAAAACACCCCGATTGGAACTCACGAATACGAACCTCCAACGGCAAGAAACTGTACGAACACGCACTAGGCCAAAACTACATTATACTTGGGCCGGACGTTCCCACGTTCGTGCCTACACAGGCTCGACATAGGCCAGACATGTTAGACATAGCCCTCATAAAGGGCATCACATGCCCACTCAACCTTACAGTTGAAAACGATCTGGACTCAGACCACATGCCTGTGATACTGCACACGGAAGAAACACTGCAGGACAACGAACCACGCAGGATGCTTAACTACAAGCGCGCGAATTGGACACTGTTCAAGGAAACGCTTGATAGTCGCATTCCTGACACCCACGAAATTAACAACACACAGCAAATCGATGAGGCTGTGGAGGCTCTTACAACTGCCGTCCAAGACGCAATGACTGACGCCATTCCATATACAACACCAAGGCAACACTCGACGGCCCTGCCGCAGGAGATCCTGGGCCTTGTCTCAATGAGGAACCGCCTCAGGAGATACTGGCAGCGTACGAGGCGCCCGTTCTATAAACTGCACGTCAACAGACTCCAGGGCATAATACGGGATAAAATACAAACATTCAGAAACGAGCAATGGGGACAGAAACTCGCTGGGCTAGATACCGCACGTCCTGGCGTGTGGCAGCTGACCAGACACTTCACGAGGGAGAAACATTACATTCCCACGTTACAAGGACCAGACGGCCCAGCCTACTCCGCGACGGAGAAGGCAGAGCTTATGGCCACAACACTTGCAGCGTCTTTCATGCCGAATATGGTTCCCTCAGACCCAGTATTCACACTTGAAACGGGCCAGGAGGTTACACGACTGGTAGCCCAACCCTCGCGCAACGAAATTAGACGTACTAGCACAAATGAAATCACACGGGCTATCAAGCACACCAACGCTAGAAAAGTCCCTGGGCCTGATGGCATTCAAAACCGTGTCCTCCAGGAGTTCACGGATAAATCCGTAGAATACCTGACACACTTAACAAATGCCATCCTGAAACTCCAACACTTCCCTGACTTTTGGAAGGCGGCCAAAGTCCTGATGTTTAGGAAGCCAGGGAAAGACCACTCCCTCCCACAAAATTACCGACCCATCAGTCTGTGTTCGCTCAGCAAGATTGTTGAGAAGGTAATACTAAAACGTATCACTAGGCATTGCATCGCCAATGACACCCTAAGACCGGAGCAATTCGGCTTTAGGAATCGCCACTCGACAACACAACAACTCCTCCGCGTAGTCGAACATATAACACACGGCTACAAATGAACGAAGCCACAGGGGCCGTGTTCCTGGACATCGAAAAGGCTTTCGACCGCCTCTGGCACAACGGACTCATACGCAAACTAAGCGAAGCTGGTTTCCCAGACGGACTCGTACGTCTCATACACTCATATCTCACGAACAGGTGTTTCAAGGCTAACGTGCAGGATAAACAATCAACACAAAACCGTATCCAAGCTAGAGTACCCTAAGGAAGCATCCTAGGGCCCATCTTGTTTAACCTGTACATTAACGACTTCCCAGAAACACAAAACACGACGTTAGCCATCTACGCGGATGACACCGCCATCCTTGCGCACGATTGCAAACCGTCGAACACCAATTCACGAATACAGACAGCACTCAGAACAGCTGAACCTTGGTTGGAGCGATGGCGTATTAAAGTAAACGTCGACACGTGCGAAGCAGTTCTGTTCACACGTGGACCGAAACTACTGCGCAAATATCAACACTGTAGACCGATAACACTACATACACGCCCAATACGTTTCCGGAAGAAAGTCAGATACCTTGGTGTCTGGCTGGACCGGAAACTTACATGAGGGGACCACACTGAGTGCGTTGCCAACCGAGCGCACGCGAGGCTCAAACAGCTCTACCCAATGCTCAACAGGGAAAGCACACTGAATAGAAGGGTGTCGAGGTCCATATACATGACACTGATTAGACCTCTGATGACGTATGCAGCTCCCATCTGGGGATATGCAGCTCATACACGACTGCGCCGCCTGCAGATCATACAGAACAAGGTGCTACGAATCATTAGCAACGCTCCACGCTACACACGCACCGTGGATATTCACCATGAATACCGCCTTGATGCCCTCAAGGAAGTGTTCAAAAAACACGCCACACGACTATAGAGGAACTCGAGACACTCGAACAATCCTTTCATCCTCACTCTGGAAAACTACGATCACAACCACAGGTGGAAGCACAAGCGGCCAAAGACACTGCTAGCTAGGGCATAGCCACCTATGGTAAACTAACACACGCAAACAAGCGACAAACGTCGGCAAGCCCCTGCATATCAGCAACACTGACTGGCAACTACCAGCTGCTATTAAAGCCGACCAACAGGCCACAGCAGGGACACCGACGAGCTCACCCACAGACGCACAAACAATCCTCCAACATTCCCTCAGACTGTGCTTCCGGTATATAACCTATCGGACACAAGAACGATAGTAAAACTAACTATTGCAGGTTGCTGACGCTGAACGAGGACTCTGCTCCAGCACCCAGCACCAGCCTCCGAGCAGCACAATCGCACATGTCAAGGTATCGAGATGCATGATACCCACTACTAACAAAGCCTATCCTTGCACAACCTATCGCAGGCAGCAAGACAACCGCTACTGCTCTTACCATCCGACCTAACTATTGCAGAGGTTTTTTTCCCTTGGATCTTGCCTTGGCACTTTTTTTCCTCTGCCCTTCAAACCGCTACCCTTCGTTCGATTTCGACCCAATCTATCTCCAGATGAGCGCGTATTAATGGTTAACCTTAACCAGACGTACGCAAACATCGCAGTACCCACATCCTGCGACACCTCACTTTAGTGAATACTAACCCTTATGCAGAGATGGCAGTAGACCTATTGCGTTGGTCATCATGCCAGTGTGGGCGTGGAGGGGCTCCACCTCTTGTAAAAAAAAAAGAAGAGAGACACGTCGCACCCAGCTACCAATCTTTCCGTGTCACTCAAATGCGAACTTACACCCAGCCTCGGAGGACGTCACAACCAGGTTACTACCAAACATGTGTTTGGTAAACGTAGGAAGTGAACACACGAAGACTGCACATCATCCTGGATCGCTATGATTTCACGAAAGTAACTGTGTGTGTGTGTGTCGCTCATAATGTTGACAAAACCATGTGGCAAATGGTGCGATTATTTTCCACTTTTGTTGCGAGCAGTTAACTTTGATGATTAGAAATCAGGGGGGTAGACCAGACTACTTGGAACTTACCATAGAGGTCGCCTCTGGACTGCTACTAGTGCTGTTTATGATAGGGATATTGTTATTATTATCAGGAATGTTATTATGTTTCTGTGTGTGAACTTTTACTGAATGTATTAACTAGTTGGAGCTCAAAACTTTTATTTATAATCATAATTCCTTATCACACCACAGAGGAAGTAGCAAGTAGAAACATTTCCTTTCAGTGACCACTAGAAAAACGTGGATCTGCAGACTGCAAATTATGGTCAGTATGTTCTCCATCACATTCTGGCTGACTGCAAAAATAGTTTCCAGGCTCTAGTAAACACGGCGACAAATATAATCTTACATAACACACTGCCCCATAGAGGGAAGAAATTTATATAGAGGCAAGAATAAGCCAGGATCCTGCATTGGAACAGCTTTATTTTTACATCTATTCAATTGCTGATATCTGACATGATTTAGTAATGGTTTTTATGAGGAAAGAGATATTATCAAATCATTGGAAAAGTAGTTCTTGGGTAGTAACTGCACATTTATTTCAGTATTACATGCTTAAGAATTTATAACAGTTATATTTGTGTAGTCTGAGTTCCTCGTGAGGATCTATAATTTATGATCGCAAAAACAGTACTATTTGGCCAATGAAATGAGAAAGCCACTAGGCCTCATGACGACCAAGCTTTTTCCCTTCTAATTGGTTAAGCGAATACCCATCCTGTGAGGGAAAATGTCCAGTAGGTGTTGGACGACAGGTTAATAATAATAATAATAAATTATCAGTAGCATAAAATATTAACATATTGTTGGCCATCTTTTACGAGAGCCTGTAAACTATTTTTGTGGTCAGCCAGGAAGCAATGAAGAACATACTGACCATAGTTTCCAATCTGCCAGTACACATTCTTGTTCTGCCCACTGAAAGAAATTTTTTTCTATTCTCTATTCAGACAGCTGGGTCAGGAACTATGATTATAAATGAAGATTTTGAGTTCTAATTGATAGATATAGTCGATAAATTTCCACATGTGCAACATCTAATATTCATGGTGTTAATACAAATAATAAATCTCTATATCCTAAACAGCACCAGGAGCAGTTCAGAGCCGACCTCTAATGTGTCTTACCATTAAATGGTCTTTCACCCTGACTTCTGACAATCAAAATTATTGCTCGCCACAGAAGTGGAAAATAATTATCACCACTTGCCACACGGATTTGTTGACATTATGGGTAGCACACTAACAGTTACTTCCGCAAAATCTAAGCTTTCCAGGACGGTGTACAGTCCTCACGATTTCACTTCCTATTTGTACCGCAAACATGAGTTTAAATGCCGTCTGACTGTGACGTCATCCGAGGCATCGCATATACCAGCGTTTGACTGACATGGACCATACAGTTGCTGGGTGTGAAGTGAAGTCTTTTCAAAAATCTAAACGATCCAGGATGGTGTACAGTCCTTGTGAGTTCACTTTCTATTATTACTGAAAATATGCGTTTAGTAACAGCCCGTCTGCGACGTCATATGAGGCAGCACGTACTCCAGCATTTGACTGACGCGGATCGAACGGTAGCTGGGTGCGAAGTGATGTCTAGTGTTGTCTCTCAGGCCATATTTATATACGGGTGCAGCGGATGGCCAAGGGATCATCTGCTGTTATCCACTCTATGGCCATGGTGGAAGCCTCTAAACGGCCGCTCTCTCAGACACACAATATTTTATAACGCTTAAGTGTATTTATTTTGAATTTTCGTAATTTTTCAAATGGTTCAAATGGCTCAGAGCACTAAGGGACTTAACATCTGAGGTCATCAGTCCCCTAGAACTATGAGGTCATCAGTCCCTTAGAACTTAAAACTACTTAAACCTAACTAACGTAAGGACATCACACACATCCATACCCAAGGCAAGATGTGAACCTGCGACCGTAGCGGTCGCGCAGTTCCAGACCAAAGCGCCTAGAACCGCTTGGCCACACCTGTCAGCTTCATGATTTTTGTATGTATGTAGTTGGTTAAAATCACAGAAAAAGTTTTAGCTCGCCTGTATTTAAACATTGCCATCTAGAATTTTTAGAATGGAATTGATAGTAGAACATGGCCTCTGAACTACAACTTTAAGAGACCTTGTTTTGGTTGTTATTAACATCAAAGTGTTGAAACTTGTTATAAGTCTATTATTTAATATGTTTCATCACGTGCTGTAGTCAGAACTTTCTAGCATTAATATAATAGATACTTAATCTACTACAAATAACGACGTTTTTGTTCCAAATTTAGTTTTCAGTGAATTACTCGAAAACTATTAGAGGTAGCTCATTGGGGTGTCATAGTTAATGTTTTTACACTAAGCTGAAGCTTCATATAAATTTTCATATTGCTAAGTCTTTAATATTCAGCACCTTCAATTTTTCTTAAAAACATGAATTCTGACCAAAATATTGCTTTAATCACGTTAGATCTTGTACCAGTTAGTTTTGACATACATCTGCACGACCCAATTATGGCTTCATAGTTTTATTATTTAGCGCCACTTATTTTTTTCTTAAAAACATTTATTTAGAGAAAGATATTCATCTGATCACTCTGAGATTTGGTAGTTTAAACATTAAAATACTAAAGAAAATGCTGACAAAGTTAGGAAAAACAACTTGAACTTTTAATTTCATTTCTAAACTGTGGTGCAATACTTGTGTGCTACGCACAGACGCATTTTGGTGATGTGGCGCTACTAGCAGTGAACCGGGGTAAGTCCCGGCACACTCTGTATCTTACAAATGATACAGGGCTTGTTTCGCCACATAAGCTGTTCCAGTGGACAGCATCGAAATAGTGTTGGCAGGTGTGCCTTGTCGTTTCTGTTTCGCAAACGCCTTTTTTGTGGCACAAAGTATACTAGACAGACTGAACTGCTAGAAGTATCTAGCGAGCATTGGTTGAGTGAGGGCATGTATTTGTGGAAACTCCATAGGAACAAAGAACATCGACTGAGACCATGTGCATGATCTCTGACCAGCAGTTCACTTAATGGTTTCAGAGTGTGTGACTGTATCTCACATGCACAGTTCAATTGGAAATAAAAAGTCTGCTATGTCAGACTCAGATTGTATTATTATACGTCCCATATATCATCCATGTAGTGAAACACCAAATTGCTGACCCTTCCCACCATGTTCACGCTTAATTTGGACATTTGTGCCTATTGCATAACTACATTGCTGTGGTTGTGCTCCTCATTGTGATGCACAACTCACGCATTCGGACAACAGTTCTCCAGCCACAGTACCAGGTGCTATTGATAACAACCTCCACGCAACTCAACTCATTAAAACTAATAGGGACACTCTTCAACACACTTCTCTGTGAGTGAATAATGGTGCTGCACAATGGAGTGTGTCAGACAACCTACTCTGTGATTTTGCAATGAACTCCATTCTGCTCACAAAGTGGGTTACATCCAAGTCACTCATTGCAATTGGTTGAATCTGCATTCGCTCACTTTCGATCAGGTGTCATCCACGCTACAAGCAAATTCATTCGCTCTGGGCGCCATACAGCCAGTTGCATTGTTTCCATATGTGACGATACAGTTAAATGTCTAAAAAAAATTTATTTTATGTAAACAGCATCGAGTGAAAATCGACCAAGTAAAATGATCGACTGTATACAAAAGGTTAGTATTAAGGAAATCTCTATAACAATGTCAATAAGCACAAGTGCAATTTCTGTGATAAAGGTTCGTTGGAAGGGTAGAGTATTTTGTGAAAATTTAACAATTTTATAAAAAATAAAATGTAGAAATAAATGTAAGTTATAAATGTACTGACTGTAACATGCTAAGGGTATTAGAACATGTAATTCATTTAAACTAAATGAAATCTATTAGGTATGGATTCTACTATGGATTCTCGACTGTCAGTCTTTTGGATGACCCTGGAGCGAGCACCGTAATGGAGGAAAGAACGAAAAACCAGAGCAGTTGCAGTCGAACCTTGACAGTGAATGTGTCGATGTGAGCCTTAAAAGAGAACAATTCTGATTAAAAGTGCTTAATTTTTGGTGTGGCAGTGGTTTATGGTTCCTGAAGCCATCTCCAGTTTATTTTGTGGCGGAAAGCACGAATATTCAGCTGGTTTTATATGATGGAATATGGTGCCAATGATACAGCAAGTTAACATAGCTACCGCAAGTGGGTGGTAGTTATTAATTAATTCCATCACTGGAGACATGAAGAGCCTATCTAAAATTTCATACAGCAAGCACCAACTTCAACACCAATACAACTGCGACAAATCAGGCAACATATTTTAGTATTAATAGTATGCAACAGTGTATCAGAATATTACAGTCAACCCACGGTTGCCAAAGTTCTAATACAGTTTGCTTAAAAGTATTTGTTAGTATCATTGTCCCAAAGTGATATACCGATCCAAAACATCCTATCAATTCTGTTAAATCTAAATTTTGTGTCATTCTGTATGGTTTCGCTGGCTCTATTATTATTTGCTTTGTTTTACTATTACTCGCGTAACAACTAATATATGAGATCAAATATGTTACTACGAAAAGAGCCCCAAAAAATACCTTTTAGTGATGCTGTGCTATGACATTCTTTGGATCATTAATTTTCAACAAAACAAAATATATTATGTTCTTATTCTTCTGGATCTGGCTTTCTATTAAAGGAACATTTTTTCGTTACTGTAACTCACTATAAAGGTCAACATATCTTCCTTACTTTATAGTTATTGAAAAGGTTAATGAAAATTACTTTGTTATCAATACTGATGTTACAGTACGCAATGATTGTTCAATATCAAAATTTTGCAGTGGATTTTTGTTAACAGTAAAACACCAATAAGTACCACGACTAACACGAGAACATTAGACTATTATCGGAGAAAAAAGATGTTTCTACTATAAGGTTTGCCAGACCAGAACTACGCACAGCAAGATTTCTTTTGTATTATGAAGGTAAATTATCTTTTTGCACTGTTAGTAATATATTATCAGCAGCCCACATCAACCTGTAAAACACATCATAAAATCTGCTACTCTGCTCTGCAATTCCGAAAGCTGAAAGAAATAATTTTACTTCACTATTACCTGCCCACTTCTTTGCGGTATGATAGATTTCATTTAATGCAGTTTGAATGCGCCGCAGCAGCGGCTCGTTCGTTCGTAGCGCAGCTCTGCACCACGAATAATATTTAAATAACTGAAAATGTCTTAAAGGGATGGGATAAAATACCAGTCAAGCTTATTACAAATTATAATGCAAGGTTTCACTAAGTAACTCTATTCAAAACATTTAAACAAATCAATTAATTACACACCTTTCCAAGGCTATGTCTAATGGCGTCCCTCTCACAACCTTGACAAAAGAATGCTACGCTAGCGTACAATGTAACGTCACAGGTTATCCTACTAACGTAACTCCAAGAAGACGACAGAGAAATTAATGTTCATTCTGTATTATTTATACTAGTCACATATTCTCATCTTTGTTTGATATTTAATAAGTATCGTCTGTGGCGGTTTCAGTACTCGCCGACACAGATATTATCTAAAATAAATAAAAAAAACAGTACATAATTTTATACAAGAACAAAACATGACACATAATGCTTTCTCTTTATTACATAATATGTCTTTTGCTAAGAGACGTTACAATGGTCAGTCGCTTTCATATGTCATTCTTAAGTTCAGTTTAATGAGATTTCTTACCTTTAAATTTGCTTCAACAAAATATTAACTTTACATAACTATTCAAAGTAAAGATGGCAGCCATTAAGTCACATCTCAATCTGCCTCCATCCTGTTTCCAAGTAAAATTGATGCCACAGAAGTCATTAAAGTAAATTTACTTCTGGCGCATTAAAATAATATAAACTGAAAAAAGAATCGACTGCTCCTTCAGAGCTGGCGACAAAACCATCGTTGTAGATGTACTTTTCTTTCGGTGGACCTGTTGTAAGTTAAGGGTACATAGCTGCAAGTTGTTTGCTACAGGGGTGTGGATAAAACAAAATCCAGGTAGGCCATATAAAGTGTTGCGTGTGTACATAATATTTTGTGTGGCGAACCAATCCTAAAAATCGAACCCCACTGTCCTCATCCCGCTTCGGAGAGAAGTTTAAAACATAAATAGGTGCCTTGCTAATAATAGTATTCTGTTGGGTAACACATGTCAAAATTTGTGTTCGAGGTTATTGTTAATGTTAATAGTAACAGTGTAATGTTGTGTAGTTTCAATGAATCTTCTCTACTGGGCTAACTAAAAGGTGCATATTTCTGAGAAGCGATATGTTGTCAGCGCGGGAGGAACGATGTGATTGTTCTTTTTTGTAAGGCAGTCCCGGCAGGTAGCGGTACAGGCGCGGAGTGCCGTAAATCTGACTGCTAGACGGATTCACTTTCCATAGCGTGGCCAACGCTACAGAACGATACAGAAGTTGTTCTGCACATTATTACTTTCGTATTAAGCAACATTGGCGAGTCATAAAGCTAAATATTGTCGCGTTAGCAATGAAAAAGGATTTCTTTCCCCTTTATGTAACGTTAAAAACGGTTCGATTACACACGATTCGGATATTTAAAGTAGAACAGTGAATCGGTCATGTGTGGAATCGGCTGGTTCGGTTACAGGTCCCACCTACAGCACATCAAGTCACATTGTTTAGGAACTCTAATTGCATTGCTATTCTCCCCTATGAATGTCAAGCTGGCAACTGACTGGACAGAGGTCACTTCTTAAGCTACCACATTTTCAGCCATATCAACCAAGCCTGTGTTTAGCCATTGCTGACAGCATTTTAGCTATGAGTGACATCTTCAGTGACAGATCGAAATTCGTCACACTACTTAGTTATTTGATGGAACACATCGATACAATAAGTGATGTCATCTTCACCTCTCCCTCAGACAAAAAATATAACATTGTGAAAGTAGCATCACCTGTTCCCTAGAAGAGAAGTTACATCATGTCATCTATGAAAAATATTTAAAGGACAACTCTTCATAGAACTGTAGCGTCGCCTACACACTCAAATTGATCTTCAGCTCATGCCTGACCACACACCATGCACATTATGGATCATCAAACTTCCTCTGCAAGTACAACTGGGAACTACCGCCCATAAACAAGAACCACTGGATGCTTGCCTTAAACTTGCAGCTAGAATATTTTCCATCATTCACCATCGACAACATATTAATAAGACATCAGTGGCGTAGAATGTGACTTGCAACTACAGTTGGAGCAAAACCGATCTTCCGCCTACCATGAGTTGAGCTCATTTCGCCTGACCCTAATCGACCCTGACGTCACTGCGTCTGACTGGGGTGATGACCTGAATGAAGTCACAAGACGCCTCACCCACTGACAAACCACACTGCACCTGCATCTGTGCAGAGGTGCTTCTGCTGGTGTCATGCACAGTTCAGTGAATTTTCTGGTAACTGTCGTCCGCCATGTGATTTCCCAAACTCGATGCACAGTTCGCAGGAGGTCTACTGAACTGTGCCAGCTAACTAAGCTCCTAGTCACTCACAGTGATGACGACAGCTCTCACCCACTTCGCTCTCTTCATGAAAACAAACTCTTCACACTCCACCACATCGCTGGCCAATACTTCCTGTCGGCTCCTGATTGGAAATCAGTATTTCATAGCCTTTTTTATTCTTCCTGAGGGCTGCCTGGTCGCCCATACAGCTTCGTACAGCTGACAACTCGATAATCAGAGTATGGATAACCCTGCACACTGGACCTCTATTTTGACGATGTTTTCATCTGGACGTCTATAGTCGTCAGTACTGAGTGCAGTTTGGTTTCCGATCTGTCTGGCAGCGTGTTGACTCTCAAGGCTCATGGCTGCTCTGCCACAGAACCTGTCAGCCACACTCGCTCGATGGCCTGGCACAATGGCACCGCCCAATTTACGCATCAGCTTCCGCCATCCACGATAACATCCTGAAGCCATCAGTATCTTCTGGACTGCCTTCGCATCATCGACCGTTTTCAGAGAGTACAGCATGCACATGACGAACATCGTCTCCAACATGAAAACTATGCTATCCTTCATAGAATCCAAGAAATCAAGGAAGAGTTCCACATCGCATGGTGTCATTTCTACTTGTTATGTCGACCACTTCGGGCCAGTTCCGATATCACCTCTGCCCCTCTGAACCGAATCGACCCTGAAGCTCTTCTACGATCTGTAGATAATCTTGCAGCACCATCTTCATCAACTGACACAAAGGCCAGTACCGTGCTCTCCAGCATACCTCCTCTAATGTGCCCTTTCCTGGAAAACAAATCTGTGCAATGTGCCATTAAAAACGGAATCCTTCATAAGATTTTCACTATGCCCAGTTCCCTGGTACATCACAAATGGCATCGGTTACGGCTGGGTTTACTCTGGGTCCTAAGGCAGCAATAGACTCACTCCTTCATCTGACATTGTATGACTGTTCCTGGACTTCATCCATCAAACTGGATCCTGAAAAAGGTTGATTTATCAAGTTGTGTGCTGACTATAGAGTTCTCAATACTTGCACTATACTGAACAACTATCCAGTTCCAAACACTCAGGATTTCACTCGTTATCTGGCTAACGCATCTGTGTTTAATGTGCAAGACATTATACCTGTAAATCTCTATGTGCCTACACAATATTAAAAGAGCGGCTATTACACCTTTCGGTTTGTTGATAACGCTGTTCAAACACTTTATTGATATCATATTATTCAAGTTTCCGCTCAGATACACGTAACTCGATGACATCCTAATTTCCTCACTAGGTGATGACTCCCATAACTCCCATGGCTCCCATGATCAAATACGAGAAATGCCAACTTCGATAAAAGGAAGTCATTTACTTCAGTCGTGTAGTAAACGCCTCTGGCATTTGGCCTACATCACAGCATACAAAGACCATTCAACAACTGCCAGCACTGATGGACTACCAAGAAATACACCGGTTTTTAAGCATGGTAAATTTTTATGGAAGGCACCTTCCACAGGCAGCTAGCTTTCAGGCACCATTCGCTCAAGCCCTCACCAGCAAGAACGTTACTGGGAAATGTACACTCACATGCATGTAAGAGGCGCAATCCTCTTTTGAGTGCATTGAAGATTGCCTCGACTGAGCCACTACTTTGGTACACTAGCTAGTTAATTCCCAGCTCATCATAACTGCTGATATGAGTGATTTCACTATTGGCACTGTCTTGCAACAAGGGGTGCAGATGACTAACAGCACAAGGTCTCGCCTTCGTCATGCAAGTGGCCAGTGTACGACTGAAAGCTATTAGCAGTTTATGAAGAATTATGTTACTTCTGGCAAGACATTAAACGACCACCTCTGATCATTTACATGCACCACAGACAACTCTTGACAGAGTTTTGGGCAAAACTCGCCAACGGACCCTCTCCCCTCATGGTTTCGGCGCTTGGATTATGTTGCACAGTTCATCACCAACATACGTTATCTGAACAGTGCAGAAAACGTCATGGCAGTTTCCTCCTCATGCATCAACGCCCTGTCATCCTACTTTGACTACAAACAGTTCACTGAAGTGCAATAGCAAGATGAGCGGTTACAGGCTCTTCTCCATGACCCCGCCACGAAGTTACAGATCAAACTTTGGCCTACCCCTGATGTGATCCATCCAATCCTCTGTAATTTTTGCAAAAATGGTCACACCCTCTTGTTCCTCAAGCATTCTGCCATGCCATTTTCAACCACTTACGTAACTTGGTACAACCTGGTGTACATGCAACTAACCGCCTCGTGATGGGCCATTTAGTATGGCTTAACGTGAAGGACTGCAAATTTTGGACTTGTGCATATGTCCCATGCCAAAACAGCAACGTTTCACGACATGCTCAGCCTCATGCACCTCAGTCTCAGGAGACCACTCCCCATTTCTAATAGCTATCGGTGCTATCAGTGATGGACCATGTCACTTATGGGTAGAAGCTGTACTACTTAAAAATATAACGGTAGAGTCCGCCATTATAGACTTCGAAATATGGATTTCGTGCTGTGGCTATTCCATGTCCATCGCAACCAACCAAGGTCATCAGTTCGAATCAGTCCTCTACCTTGAGCTGTAGAATATGGTTGGCACTTGGAAATTCAGATGTGTCAAATGGTTAAAATTTGGAAAAGTACTACTTTAATAATTTTTTTGTTTTACTATGCACAATGTGTATGTATACCATGACCATTACAACGTTTCAAAATGACTTTTTCCTGCAAATATTTTAGTTGTGTTGTTTCAAATGCACTTTGTGTTATGGCTCTCAGTATAACAGCATAATAAAAATATTTAGTAATATATGAAAGTAAAAAAATGTTAATCTTTGCTCCCAGTGAGCCACATGGAAAATGATCAAAAACAGACACAAATATATCACATGCGATTTTAAGATATATAAAAAATATATGTAAATTATTACAAAGTCAGTTCTCATTGAGTCACAGATTAACCAAGATAATAGAAGGAACATAAATATATTACATAGATGGACAGGTCATATGTCCATAGGAAAAGATTGCAACTGTCTGCTCTTTTTGAGCCACATAAAGGAAATGAAAACAAAGAACATAATTATAAGTATGGACATGATATATAAACACAAACACTAGAGGAGTCACATGTATGAATATAATATGCATTTGAAAAAAAAGGAAGAGTTTTTTTAAATATTGTCTCCCATTACGACACACAGTCAAGACAGTACAAGAACATATGAATACCAAAATCGGACACTTAAATTGGTCACAACATAACACAAACATCAAACTTGGTGAACATCTGATTAGCTGTAGAAAATTGTACACAAATCTTATGCCTAAGAACACAATAGTAACAAAATGATGGGTCTTGCACAACAATTTTTACATTGTCTTTTATTTGGTGCAAGTATGTCCCGTATTCAACAATACAAAAGGAAAGTAATAAATGTTTAGTCACCTTCTTGCCCGTTGCAAGTAAAGAAGATGTCTCAAAATTTAATATTCAATAGTGACAATAAAAATATAAAAACATTCTCTCCGAGATCTGGAACTTTTCCAGGGTCTGTAGGATGAGTGGTAGTTGCTATTTGACACACCCAGTAAAAATCTTTGCTGATAACATGCTTTATGGAAAATGGGTAAGTAACTGTATTCAAACAGGGAAATGTGCTTAATCATGTTTATATGGTTTCAATTCAGTGATGTTTCTTAATCCAAATAACCTTCTTGATCTGGGAAAGATAAGTCTATACGCATTAGGATGTGGGCTTTCTTTTATTTCAAATGGACAAATCTCAATGTTTACTTTAACATATGGACAACCTAGCTCAACATCTTTGTCTATTTCAGTATTTTCAAACAATAGATCATTTTCAATTTCTTTAGTTCCTAAGTCTAATGCCTCTTTCCTACACTTAGACACATCCCTCTTTGTTTGCAAAGCATTGACATTTAAACATAAACCTTTGTTTTCATCTGTTCCTTTTAACACTGTGTTGTCACTTAACAAACTACTGTTTTCACCCCCTTTTTTATAAAGTCCACTACGGATTCTTGTCCACCATGTAGGATACAAGGTTGCACTTACCTTTGCTAGTTCTTTCCAAAAGGCATCTTTGTTTATACAGTTTCCATAGTTGTTCCACAAAACTTCTAAAAACTTTTCCCCTTTTTCTTGAAAACACACATTTACATTCCATCCCTTTATATTTTCTTTAATATTATTATTAATATTACCATTCTCATAGTTTAGTGTTTCATAGTCCCCAATAGGCAATAGCTTGTCCTCAGATACACATTCCCTAGTCTGCACTTCACTTAAATTAACCTCGTTATTACCCATGTTTGTCACATCACTTACCTTTACCACATAATCACTTTTCAATTCTACAAATAGTTTTATTTCTTCCTCCACACTCTCATCAATAACATCACTTGATTTAGGATCATTATTTAAATGTCCCTCTATTACTTCTTCCTCCTCCTCCACAACAACCCCATCTTCAGTTTCCCCCCTATGTATCTGAATCTCAGCAATTGAGTCTTTGGCTCCATTAAACACTTTGTCATCCCCCTTCTTATCAAATAAACCCCCCAAAATAGATTCTATTTGTGGTGTGTCTGACTTGTTATTAACACCAGTATCTTTTTCAGCCCAACTATGGAACTCTGCAATACCTTCAACTTCTACACTTTCACTAACTACCTGTGCTTGAACACTGTTTTTATTAACTGTATCACTTTTACTCATAGTATCCCAAAACCTTTTATTAAATTCTAATTTATTCATTCTAACAACATCAGTATTTTCATGGTACTTACTCTTTACATTGTATCTTCTCCTTTTCCAGTTTCGGTTATGTGTTGTCCTGTCATAATATTGTCTAGCCCCAAAACTACGGACATCTAGTGGGACTGTCCACCGTTTCCTGGCTGGTTCTCTCGGTCTGTCCGTTTGTAGTTGTTTTGTTCACTAGTTTCAACAAACCCCCTTCTATCTTGTTCTCTTCCCCAATACCTATTTCTATCATTCCTGTTATCTCTCCTCCATCCTCCCTCCTGTGTATTGTTTCTGAAATCATTTTCATATCTCCTATCTCCCCTATTTGGAGCATTATTTCCAGAATTTTCAAAGTCTCTCCTCCCATAATAATCTCTATTTACATTCCTGTTCCACCCCCCATACTGGTTGTTGCCAGAGCCAAAACTTTGGTTATTTTCTCTTTCCAAGGCCCTATCTAATCTATCTACAAATTTCAGGAACTCTTCCATTGAATCGTCTGGTCCATGTACCAATTCCCACTGCAGTCTCTCTGGTAACCTTCTTTTTAAAACATCAATTTGTGTCATAATATCAAAAGAGTTATTCAAGTGAGCAAGTTTTTTCAATTGATCTCTGCAAAATTTTTGCATTCCCCCTACTTTCCCTCTATACATTGGTCCATTTAGAAATTCTGACTTTAATCTGGCTTGTATGGATTGTGACCAATATTTACAAATAAATTTAGCTTCAAACTCTTCAAAAGTATTCCAAGAATCATTATTCTCATTTGCCCAGGATAGGGCCTCCTTTTCTAGAAACCGTTTTACTAACTTAATTTTTATGTTATCTGACATTCCTACAACAAACATATCCTTACATGGTGAATAAAGTCAATAGGGTGCAGATTTTCACCAGGAAAGCTTTTCACTTGGATGTGCCCATACATTGTATTTTGATTGTAAATCGTTTGTTTGGACATCAATGCGTCCTTCAATTGTGTATATTTAGTGTGTATATTTTCTACTTTTGTATCTACATTAGTGTTAAACAGGTTGTATTCTTGTTTAAGATTTTCTGATGTTTTGTCTATTCTCTGATCTAATCTTTTAGCTTCAGTATCTACTCTGTTATAGATGACAGCAATGCTGTCTGTGTTAGCTTGTATGTTTTCATTTAAACTTTCAACTTTAACTTGAAATTCTTTTCTGAAGTGTATCAACTGTTCTCTAGTGTTCTTACTGAGGGTAGTTTTAATTTCGTCACACTTCTCATTGAGATGAGTACTTAATAGATCAAAATCCAAACTTAACTTATCCAGTCTATCTGTGTTTTCTTTAAGTTTCAAACTTACTTGTTCACTTGATTGTTTAAAATCCAAACTTACTTGTTCACTTGATTGTTTAAGTTGCGAGCTTATTTGAGTTGCAAACTCTGCTAGCCACTCTGTTAAGTTTAATTGTTCACCATCCCCTGGTTCAATTTTTACATTTCCTACGATCTCATCACTCTCAGGTAGAGACATGTTAACTATTAATTATTTTAAATGACAACAACAAAATACCTTGCCTTATGTAGCTATGCTATGATGTCGTGATCGGTGTTCTTGTTGACTTTCTTCACTTATATTCGGTTTTATGGAAGCTTAAGTCTTGATTGATGAACTCCATTGACATAATCCAGATGTTAACCTTCCAAGCGGTGTGATGATAGTTTTTCGTAGTCGCACAAACACATTTTATTTATTTATTTATTTATTTTTGACATATTTTCACTGTTGACACACTGCACAAATAAACTTTTTTGGAATGCTAAGCACTTACCAAAGTTATCGCTGCACTATTATCATCGATGCACTTAAAGATCCTGGACGAGCCCCCACTTTTGTAATGGTCGCCTAGTCGTAGATATTGCTAATTGCTATAATCGCACTATTTCACTCCCATTTACGGAGCTTGTTAGCACTTGATGTTAGGTTGGCGCCATTAAAATCTATTGTGTTGTGCTAATCGTTGCTACTTGCTGGATCGCTGCTGTGTCTCGATGCTGATGCTGGCTCTAAATCTGGTTGTCTAGGGTTAAAAACATGAGGTCCCGAATTTTTTATGTGCTTTTGATGATAAAGAACGAGCGAAACCAACAAATATGTAAACTTCAAATATTTATTACTCTGGTGGCCATCTTAATTCCACTGTCCACCAAAGACCATGACACAACACAAAGTAGTACTTCCTTTACATGTTCTTTGCATTGTTTATCCACCTCAAACAATAACACACAAACACACTTTACCAAAGTGACATTCCGACTGCCTCTCGACCCTTCTTGCTGCTTGTATTTATAACATTGTCAAAGAACTACTAAAAAGAGATATAGTTTATAAGTCACATGTACATCTGTTATCATAATTTGTGCAGAAAAGTTATTAATTTGCATCGAGTGACATAATTTAACATGTTATTAAAATGACAGACAGATTTGTTGACTTGACAGAATAATTCTTTGTTACAAAAAGGCCGTTTTTTAGAAGTTTGTCAATTGACTTCTCTAATTTGCATAAATAAGTAAATAACATGAATTATTAAGAATTACATTGGTTTTCGTCTAAAATAGGATTGATTTCGTGAATACTGAGTGAAACCGCTCCTAGTGCACAAATAGGTTTCATTGGGTGAATTTTATTTAAGGAGATCCAAAATACCTAAGTTGGCCACTATTTTTCGTACTTCATATTAATTATTTAAGATGAACTTAGTGTTTTTACATGATGACATTTGCTGTATCAGTGATCAAGTGATATAAACTTTTGTGTGGGTCAGTTATTCAGTATAATTTAATGGGTTGACTGTTTATGGAGACATGTTATGCAATCATTGTTAACATACACAATAACTTTTCTATAATCATAAATACTCGTTAAACTGGTTGAATTTGGAGGTTATCGCATACTTCGGTACAGTAAAGCCTTTAATATGTTCCGTTACAAGCCCCAGTGGCCGATGGAATCCCTATCAAATTCTATACCCAGTTTAAAGCTGAGTTAGCCCCTCTGTTAGCTATAATCATTGTAGATCCCTCAAATAAAAAACTGAGCCCAGTAGCTGGAAGAAAGCATAAGTCACACATGTGTACAAGAATGGTAGGAGAAGTTATCCACAAAACTATCGTCCAATATCCTTGACATTTCAGTGAGTATCTCGAACAGAACGACCTCCTCCATCCCAATCAGAATGGATTTTGAAAACGTAGATCATGGAAACACAGCTCGCACAATTTTCATTTGACATCTTTAAACCCATACATCAAGGCAGTTAGGTAGGTTCAGTTTTCTCGACCTACACTTATTACCAAAAGTATGATCATACAGAGTATGAGGCGAAGTATGTGATGGGATTGAAGATTATTTAGTACGGACGACGTGGTATGTTATCTTGCATGGAGAGTCATTGATATATGTAAAATAAACTTTGGGAGTGCCCCAGGGAAGCAACTTGGGTCCATTGCTGTTCATGGTGTACATTAATGATCTTACAGTATTAATAGTAACTAAAGGCTTTTCGCAAATGTTCAAAAATGTAAAATTGTGAACTTCACAATAATATGATATCTTATTAATAATTAGTGGGTCACAGCTAGAATCTGTAAACTCATACATAAGGAAATGATGTGGAAAGATCACATCAGCTCATCTGTGGGTAAAGCAAGTAGCAGACATCGGTTTATTGGTAGAATACTAGGGAAATGCCATCAGTCTCTAAAGGAGAATGCTTACATATCTCTCATGTGTCCCATCCTAGAATATTGCTCAAGTGTGAAGGACCAGTACTAAATAAGACTACCTGCGGATATTGAATATATACAGAGAAGTGCAGCACAAGTGGTCACAGCTTTGTTTGACATGCAGAATAGTTCACTGACGTGTTGGAAGAACTGAACTGGCAGACTCTCTAAGATAGACAAAAAGTATACCAAGAAACTTTAATGACAGTGTTTCAAGAACTGGCTTTAAGTGAGGAATCTTGGAATATACTACAACACACTACATAGAGCTCCTATAGCGATCGTGAGGATAAGATCAGATAAATTACAGCATGAACAGAGGCATTTAATCAATCATTTTTGGCCTGCTCCATACATGAATGGAATGGGGAAAAATCCTAACAACCAATACAGTGGGACGCGCCCTCTGCCATGCATTTTACAGTGGTTTGCAGAGTATAGACGTAGATCTAGATGTGCATGTAGAAGAATGAGAACAATAATCAACAAGACTCACCAACCAAATGGACAATGAAGATCAAGAAAGTGAATTAGTAAGAGATAGGCCTACAATGTGACAAAGGATTACCTTTGCTGCCCTATATCAAGATAACCAGAAACTAGGTTATTGTTAACACCTGTTCAACTGCTTTTGCAAATATAAAACAAAAATAAATGGTTCAGAAATATCCATGATGATTCAGAAGAGTTAAAAGTAGCATTGCAACAAATTGAAAACGGAGAAAAAAGACGACATTGAGAACAGAGGCATAAGATGTAAACTAAAAGAAACTAAAACATTTCAATAGAAGCCGTGCACCAGAACTGACGAAGAAACTACAGCTAGGTCGCAAGAATGTAAAAGTTTTAGTAGCAGAAGAGGAAGCTGAAAAACCAAATATACACTTGAAAAATTACAGAATGTTTATGGACTGATTCAGATGATACAATGTGAGTGAAAAGTGTGTAAAAATACAGAGCAGATTCTCTGGCAACAACTGGTCTAAGTGCTGGGCGATGGTGTGAGTGTGTGCATGACGGTAATATATTAAACGATTTTTAACTATCTCTGATGTCATGCTTGCCAGTATGGCATCGAATTAGTAGAGTGTCTCTACGGGCCAGTTGGGTTGTCGATGTGATGGTGGAGCGATGCATGAATGTTCGTTCCCTATGGATACCGGATTTAATATCTAGTCCTTTGGTTTATGTGTTTATTTATAAATAATGGGTGCAGTATCTTCGCATAGTGACATGTTTGTTTAATCATAGCATGGTTTGTTTACAAGGCGGTTAAAATAACCTCCTTGGTTTGTTTACGCTTTGACGAAAGTGATATCTGCACACATGCTGAAGATCATTGGTACTTGGTAGAACTAGAAAGTGTTATGCTCGTGGTGGATGTGTTTGTTGTGTAGTAAGTTGAGGTTATGACGTGTTTTGCGCGTGTGCACACAAACTGTAGTATCTTTCAGTAACAAAATATGGGAAGGAAAGCCCACTTTGTTGGGGATGGCCGACAAAAGAAAGGCCCGGGGCGGAAGGCAAGGAAACAAAAGGATCCTGTGATACCGGGGTTAAGTAAGTTATTAATGCAAATAAGTTAGAATACTGATATAATTAAAATTGTGTTGTTATATTTACATATTTTGCTAGGAAACGACGGTATCTATAAGCCACTCAGCCACAGACAAAAGCAACGGGCCATAAAAAGAGCTCATAAACTCTCCGATTTGGCTGAGAAGCGCAAAGCAGCCGACGTTAAACAGAAGAACGCCGCCACGAAAGTTAAAGATGGTGAGTCCTCCACTTCCGGCATTATCGCTTAATTGTTGTATGTAGTTCTCCCCCCCCCCCCCTCCCCCCCCCCATTTCTCCTAAATGCTTCAAATTCTTCGCGTTTACATCCTACGTACATACACTGCATACCATCGTGAAGTGCATGGCAGAGGGTATATGTCTTTGTACCAATTGTTAGGGTTTCAGTCCATGCCATTCACGTATGGCGCACGGGACGAATGATTGTTTCAATGCCTCTGTACGTTCTGTAATTACTTTAAACTCGCCCAAGCGATCCCAATGTGAGTGAAATGTAGCGGGTTGTAGTATATTGATAGAGACATCATTTATACCAGTATCTTGAAACTTTGATAATAAATTTTCTCGCGATAATTTACGCGAATCTACAAGAGTCTGCCAGTTCAGTTCCTTCAGCATCACTGTAACACTCTCAAACAGGTCAAACAAACCTGTAACCATCCAAGAAAGCTGCCCTTCTCTGTATACGTTAAGTAACCCCTGTTAGTCCTGTTTCGCTTGGGTCCCAGACACTTGTGCAATATTCAAGAAATTGTCACATGAGTGATTTGTAAGCAGTCTCCTTTGTAGATGATTGCGCTTCGCCAGTATTGTACCATATACTGAAGTGTTCAAACTTCTTTACCAACAACTGAGCCTATGTGAATTACTCTTTTTCACAATAAGGAGGCAACGATACATCATAAAACCTATCAGCCTTCCCATCTGTAATGTACAAAGTGTACACTAAAAATAACTTAGATTGGATAGAAATAAAATTGGATTTTAATCAGACAATTGAAAAAGGTGACTTTAGAAATGGATATGCTGCAATGAACCATTTGCAAGTCATGAAAGAAATTATAGAGTATAAATTATGAAATGTTTTAGAAGACATTGATTCTAAGAAAGCTGTTGGCTCAGTAATAGTGAGTTCTTTACTGACAGTCCTTCAGAAACAAGGCATTGGTGTTAGTGACTGAAGAACATGCATTTTTAATGGGGTCGACCGAAGTGTCCGATCTCACCCATCGGTTTTGACCCGTGACGTAAGGCTGTTGTGGTGTGTGAAGTCATGACTGCGCGGAATTTAATTTGTGAGATTGGCCTGTTTGTAGGTGTCGTTTTGATGCGATCGTTGGTGCTCTCTGGTGGTGTGTTAGGTGATGTTTTTTGTTTAGTTTGCGAGTGTGACGTCGAGTGTGAATTTTGGTAAATTCCTTTTTTTATGTCTTTGGTAGGTATGGATATGACTGACAGGGTCAACAGTTTTTGGTTGTCGGCTATGATGGGAGACAGTGCGTTGTCTCTAATAAAATTTCTTCAAGTGTTCGGTTTTTTGGATGAAGTCGTGAAGTGTTCACTATGTCGTGAAGGCTTACTTAAGGTTCCAGCGTCTCGGACCATGGACGGCTGTATGGAGATGTTGTAAGGATAACAGGTCAAGGGAAGTGTTCGATCCCAATGTGTGACTGTGTATGTTGGTATTGGTATCGGGGAAATACAGAAGCGTTCGATCTTACCCGTCGGCTTTGACCCATGACGTCACAAATGTAGCGGAAACGACCATAAACAACAATTCCAATATGGCGGATATAAAAACATCGCATACGTATTATAAACACTGAAATACACAAGTTTCACAAAAAGCCTAATGACTCTTAACGGGACAAGAGTGGGAAATTAGGGGTTTTTGGGTGGGGACAAACTAAATATACACAATTGTAGCCACCGACCGCCATACAAAACCACGCAATACAACGAAATAAATCAACATTACAAAACTGACCAAATACAAAAAAACACATTCCTATCCAGAATCGGACACTTCCCTTGACCTATATAGCTCAACAGAACCTACCGATCACATCCCCCAATACAAAACTAAAAAACCAACACTTCCCTTACACCTACATACATCTACAACAGCTCCTGATCACATAAATTATGATCGAACACTTCCGTTGACCTATGTAGCTCAACACAACCTACCGATCACATCCCCCAATACAAAACTTAAAAACCAACACTTCCCTTACACCTACATACATGTACAACAGCTCCCGATCACATAAATTACGATCGAACACTTCCATTGACCTATATAGCTCAACAGAACCTACCGATCACATCCCCCAACACCAACCTATAAAACCAACACTTCCCTTACACCTACATACATCTACAACAGCTTGCGATCACATAAATTACGATCGAACAATTCCGTTGACCTGACCATAAACGACACAAAGGTTTCACAAGAACAATCTGCTAACATTGATAGCAAACAAAGATAATAATAAACAGATCAATGTGTAGGTCCCTAACGTCACGGGTCAAAGCCGACGCGTGAGATCAGATATTTCTGTTGACACAAAACATACATCAAAAACAAAAAAAAACGGAACTTACCTCAAAAAAGTTCCAGCCCCAGAAACTAGATTGGCCACCACAATCACACACAAATGCACCCTAACTAACCACTTTCGGCCTATACATTTTACCCACAGCCCCTTGATAAGTTCTAACGCTGTGTCGCCCATCATCGCCCTCAACCGAACACTATTAAGGCGGTCTTTCATATCCATTCCTAAACAAAAAACCACAACCAAATACACTCAATAACAAACTCACCCGACGTACAGCAATGAGCATTAAATTAAAACAAACGAAAACCATGAACACACCACCAGAGAGCACCACAAACAAAAACAAGACATCTACAAACACGCCACAATCGCAAAACAAACTCCGCGCCGTAATGACGTCACACACCACAACACGCTTACGTCACGGGTCAAAGCCGACGAGTAACATCGAAGGTTTCTGTTGACCCGGTATCGGGAGATGTTTTTGAGCTATATAGGTCAAGGGAAGTGTCCGATTCCAGATGATATTGTGTTTAGTGGTATTTGGGGAGTTTTGTGATGTGTCCCCCCCCCCCCCCCCCCCCCCCGTCGTTTTGCGTGGTTTTGTATGGGGATGGGTGTCTAAATTTGTTTATATTTAGTTTGTTCCCACCCAAAACCCCCTATTTCCCAGGCTTGGCCCGTTAGTGTCATTAGGCTTTTTGTGGAACGTGATGTATTTTCGTCCTCATAATATGTACGTAACGTCTTTATATGCGCCATATTGGAATCGTGGTTTATGTTCGTTTCCGCATTATTTGTGACGTCATGGGTCAAAGCAGACGGGCGGGATCAGACGCTTCCGTATTTCCTTTTAATGCTGTAGATTCCTTTACAGAATAGAGAAAAATTGAGAATTGAAAGAGGAATTAGGTAGAGAGATTCGATACCACAAAAACTATCTCTATCAGTCGTAGAGGGAGGTTTTTGTTTTTTAAACTTCAGAAATGAAGAATTTGTGGCAAAAGAATGTATGTGAACCATGTTCATTTTACCAGACATTTTAGTACTGTTTGCCTGTAGTGCAGATACCAAGCAAGGTGGCGCAGTGGTTAGCACTCGGGACTTACATTCGGGAGGATGAGGGTTCAAATCCGTGTCTGGTCATCCTGATTTAGATTTTCCGTGATTTCCCTAAATCGCTTCGGACAAATGCCTGGATGGATTATTTGAAAGGGCACGGCCGATTTCCTTCCCCATCCTTCCCTAATCCCAGCTTGTACGTTGTCTCTAATGGCCTCGTTGTCGAAGGGATGTGAAACACTAATTTCCTCTCAAATAACTTCTGGGAATTCAGTCAGGTGACACGCTGAAAGTGTCACCTGGCTGAATTCCCGGAAGTTATTTGAAAGTTGTATACGCCAGGTCTAACTAATTTGCTCCTCCTCCTCTAGTGCAGATAGGCTTTAACAGCAAATCAGTTACAGTAAAAAAAAAAAAAATAAATAAATAAATAAATAAATAAAAAACGAATAACAAACAATGGAAAATCCAGGATGGAATGTAACAATATCATGAGAAGTTGCCACTCACCATATAGCGGAGATGCTGAGTCGCAGATAGGCACAACAAAAAGATTTTCACACTTAAAGCTTTCGGCCATTGGCCTTTGTCAACAAGATACACACACATGTGCACACACACATTCACACAAATGCAACTCACACACGGGTGCAGTCATGTGTGTGCGTGCATGCGCATGCAGGCATGTCTGTGTGCATGCGTGTGTGTGCATATGTGTGTTTATTGTTGACAAAGGTCATTGGCCAAAAGTTTTAAGTGTGAAAATCTTTTTGTTGTGCCTATCTGCAATTCTAGCATCTCCGCTATATGGTGAGTGGCAACTTACCTTCTCATAATATTGTAACATAACGAATAAGTTATGTACTGAAATGAAGTAATATAAATTAACTGTGAACTCTTGGAACCAGTTGATGAATTATTTTGTTTATAGCAGTTGAAACCATTACCTGGATGGACTGAAAATTAGAAGAGTTATGGAGGGCTTTAGGTAAACTATAAGGCTTTCAAAACTAAAATTCCAGTCTGTCTGATAAGTAATTTTTACAAGCGTTGTGTATTACCAGTTTTGATTCATGGCAGTGAGACATGGACATAAACTGTGAAAACCACCCCATATCTGAGGGCTGTTCGGTGCACACTGGAGAGATGCCGGATGAAAATTTGGAGGAGACACAGTTAAAACAGGTTGTTTGCTTATTCCCAACATATGTTCTGTATGCAATTTATAAATTGGCAATTCAACTGAAGGATTCTGGAAGCAAAATAATGTGCCAAATCCATTTACTGTCGCACCTTGAGTGCAGCCACACAAAATATGGAAAACATATGTAATGGTAATTAAAAGAGACCTATTATTGCAATATTTACCCACTTAGGTCATGTCATGTCAGACTTTAGACTTGTCAGTAAACCAAGCTAATGGGGGGGAGGGGGGGGGCGAAATTACCTTTTGGTATGATCTTTATAGAAACCTAGTCAGACGTGGAAGTCAGCATCACCACCATTGCAAATAGACAGATGCCTCCCCTTTCATTTGCCCCTATACTGTAATCCTTACGTTTCACATTCACTGAGGCAGATCATTTGAGGGAAATTCAGCTCACTGAGGAGTTATTGTTTGCTGTCTACAATGTTTCTGATACTACTCGACAGAGCAGCAAGTAACGTTTTGTGATTGCAATCTTATGACGATACGTGTACTTCAAATATGAAACTTTCTGGCATATCAAAACTGTGTGCCCTGTTGAACTGTGGTTCAAACTCTTGCCCTGGTCCTTCAGGGGCACTTCTCTTACTGATTGAGCTATCCTTGCAGGCTTCATGCACTTCTTTGTAGTGTCTCATTGCCAGTAACTCATCCTTCCTTTCAAACTCCTCAGGGCTAAAAGTATAGAATAGGGTCAGTGCCGTACTTGTGTGTTTCGTGCAGGAATGTTGTTAGCACTTGCCGTGAGGTATAATGGGAACAGAAGATGTGACAACTGTTTGTGTTATGCAGCCTGTGACAGAGTATCAGGCAGACAACTTGTTTTGAACTAATACATTCGGAAGAAAGGGTGAGATATTGCTATAAATGATTATTACAAATTTAATCAGTCCTTGTTTGAGTCCCAGCTGTATAAACTGTGCTAGTATATGCAAACCAAGGACAGTGTCACAACCCATGATTTACTCGAAAAATCAATCAAATATTTATCTGCTCTGTGTTGCTATGCAATTGATCTGCTCAAGCACACTGAGTAAGTTTATCAGTGTTTTTTTTTAATTAAATTATGGGGGAGGGAGGTGGATCAGTGTATTGAATGTACAGCTCTTATTAATAAACATTGACCTACTTACCTTCTCCCATGATTGAATTAAAAAACATTGATCCACCTGCTCTAAGTGATGGCTTTTGCTGCACTTTCTGATGATTCCACCCGCACAAACCTTTGACTCTTTTATAAGAGTCATTCCACCACCACATTTCGTACGTTTTCGTGTCTGCAGTTAATCCATGAGACAGGTAACAATGGATTATGTTGCCATGCAAAACTGAATCAGTTAAATCAGTCCACTTTATGCCACTCACTGGCATAATCACAAAATATTGACTAATACACCGAACAACAGCAAACAAGACAATTGTTTCAATTTCTGGATTAGAAATATGTTGCCTCTTTTCTTGCCTCTCATTGATTATGTCAAAGAATCATACCACTGGCTACTCAAAAGTGACACATTGCCAACCTATGAGCAGTAGATAAGCAAGCACCACCATGACTGCTGCTGGTCCTTATCTAGACTTTAGCCCTTCGCAGGAGCTGTTCTCTGTACATTGCTGGGAGAGCACATTTGTTCATTTAGTCATGTATCATGTTCTGCATACCCCTCAGTAAGGAGAACCGTCAGGTATTTACAATGAGGCAGTTGAAATATTAACAGGCAGAAGCAGCCACTAGAGGGAACTTTTGTAAAGTATACCGACAACAAGCTGTGGAAAATATTAATCTACTCGTACTGAAAATACTGGGAATTAATTCTTGATTGACTGCTAGATGACACCTTCTCCCTTCATCTATACAACAGGTGAGCCTCTCTTGACTTGGGGTTACGTGACCTGGCCCTCATTTCTGATATTCCCAACACATCCATCTTTCTTCCCTGAGGAAGGGAGTAACAGTAGATCCTATCAGGAGCAAGAATAGCTTTCTTTTCTACTTTTAAATGTGGCTATCAGTAGTACTCTGAATTATGTCTCCTGAAGATAATTAGTAGCCAGCCTTTCTGTCTTCTCGCTATTGGAACACTATACTACATGAGGAAAGTTATGAACCTGATTAATATGAAAATTGTTGCTCTCTGCAATTTTCATCCAGTTGATCTTGTAAATTACGTGGATGACTAACAAGGTACTCTTTTACATTCCTTTTGAATGTCCCTGAACTTCCAATATCTTGCCTGATGTCTGAACCAACTTGTTGTAAACTTTTGCACCAGAATATAAAATTTCGTTCTTTACCTTTGATAGCAATATGGAATTTATTTTCACTTCTAGTGTTACAGACGTGAATTTCACTGTTCTTCCAAAACTGTTTCATGGAGGAAGACCGCACTGCAGTTCCTTCTCTAAATCCTCGCACAAACGAAAAAATGGCTGACATCGAAATAAGTGTCCAAGGAATAGAAAAGCAACTGAAATCACTCAACAGAGGAAAGTCCACTGGACCTGACGGGATACCAGTTCGATTCTACACAGAGTACGCGAAAGAACTTGCCCCCCCTTGTAACAGCTGTTGTACCGCAAGTCTCTAGAGGAACGGAAGGTTCCAAATGATTGGAAAAGAGCACAGGTAGTCCCAGTTTTCAAGAAGGGTCGTCGAGCAGATGCGCAAAACTATAGGCCTATATCTCTGACATTGATCTGTTGTAGAATTTTAGAACATGTTTTTTGCTCGCGTATCATGTTATTTCTGGAAACCCATAATCTACTCTGTAGGAATCAACATGGATTCCGGAAACAGCGATCATGTGAGACCCAACTTGCTTTATTTGTCATGAGACCCAGAAAATATTAGATACAATCCCAGTTTTCAAGAAGGGTCGTCGAGCAGATGCGCAAAACTATAGGCCTATATCTCTGACATTGATCTGTTGTAGAATTTTAGAACATGTTTTTTGCTCGCGTATCATGTTATTTATGGAAACCCATAATCTACTCTGTAGGAATCAACATGGATTCCGGAAACAGCGATCATGTGAGACCCAACTTGCTTTATTTGTCATGAGACCCAGAAAATATTAGATACAGGCTCCCAGGTAGATGCCATTTTCCTTGACTTCCAGAAGGTGTTTGATACAGTTCCGCACTGTCACCTGATAAACAAAGTAAGAGTCTATGGAATATCAGACCAGCTGTGTGGCTGGCTTGAAGAGTTTCTAGCAAACAGAACACAGCATGTTGTTCTCAATGGAGAGACGTCTACAGGCGTACCACAGGGGAGTGTTATGGGACCACTGCTTTTCACGATATATATAAATGACCTAGTAGATAGTGTCGGAAGTTCCATGCGACTTTTCGCAGATGATGCTGTAGTATACAGAGAAGTTTCAGCATTAGAAAATTGCAGCGAAATGCAGGAAGATTTGCAGCGGATAGGCACTTGGTGCAGGGAGTGACAACTGACCCTTAACTTAGACAAATGTAATGTATTGCGAATACATAGAAAGAAGGATCCTTTATTGTATGATTATATGATAGCGGAACACACACTGGTAGCAGTTACTTCTGTAAAATATCTGGGAGTATGCGTACGGAACGATTTGAAGTGGAATGATCATATAAAATTAATTGTTGGTAAGGCGGGTGCCAGGTTGAGATTCATTGGGAGAGTCCTTAGAAAATGTAGTCCATCAACAAAGGAGGTGGCTTACAAAACACTCGTTCGACCTGTACTTGAGTATTGCTCATCAGTGTGGGATCCGTACCAGGTCGAATTGACAGAGGAGATAGAGAAGATCCAAAGAAGAGCGGCACATTTCGTCACAGGGTTGTTTGGTAAGCGTGATAGCGTTACGGAGATGTTTAGCACACTCAAGTGGCAGACTCTTCAAGAGAGGTGCTCTGCATCGCGGTGTAGCTTGCTGTCCAAGTTTCGACAGGGTGCGTTTCTGGATGAGGTATCGAATATATTGCTTCTCCCTACTTATACCTTCCGAGGAGATCACGAATGTAAAATTAGAGATATTTGAGCACGCACGGAGACTTTCCGGCAGTCGTTCTTCCCGCGAACCATACGCGAGTGGAACAGCTAAGGGAGGTAATGACAGTGACACGTAAAGTGCCCTCTGCCACACACCGTTGGGTGGCTTGCAGAGTATAAATGTAGATGTAGATGAGTGAGTAAATGTAATGGCATGTGAGTGCAAAAAATCAAAAAATCCAGAATACCTGAAGAGACTTCCACAAGACTTTCACCTATCAACTTGACCTTGTATTTGGTAGAATAAATAATTTTTTGACCTTATGTGCATTGCCCCAGGTTATTCTATATGGAATTATGGTAGCAACCTCATCTGCAGGTCAACACAGTGGGAGAGTTTTCTAAGTGTGAAGCAGGCAGAACTGTGCTTTTTGGTATACTTATCAGTCTTACTTTGTTATCTGTGTAGATGCCTTGGAATTTCAGATATGGTGTTCCATTTTGTATGAGTTAATATTAGTAATTTATTCATCGAAGTTTCATGATACTGTTAGGATTTGTGAACTTTAAAAGAAAGGAAGAGATCTCCCAATATACGACTTGAAGTTGCTTGCTGATGTCCATCTCTATGTGCAGTCTGTCAGGAACTGCTGTACGGATTTTTATCCTGTTTCGACTAATAGATACACTGATTCACAAGGAGGACTTTTGTATGTATTTGATTTATAAACATTTCATACAAATTTTCTGAATTATGATGAACTGAAGTTACGATGTGAAAATGATACCATTGCAAACAGCCACAACAACTTGAGAGACCAGCAGTGCCTCAGGAATGTAGCGAGTGTGATCTAATTCGCATCTGGTGTGTCGTTCTAGTGGTAGAATGTGTGGCTCGAACCAGAAAGGTTGTGGGATCGAATCCAGGCTGGGTCAATTTTTTTCACTGTGCCTTTTATCTTAGCGTTCACCTGTGTGATGTAGGGATAGTCATTTTGAAATATGGCAACAATTTCAGACTGCTAGTTTCTGCTTCCCTCATGTTAACAATCACAATTTGCACTCTTAATTCACTGCAAATTCTGTGAACAATAGGCAGTGAGTTACTTAACATAGAAGTGTCATAATAAATATGTTGTAGTAGTAGTAGTAGTAGTAGTAGTAGTAGTTGTTGTTGTTGTGGTTGTGGTTGTGGTGGTGGTGGTCTTCAGTGCAGAGACTGGTTTGATGCAGCTCTCCATGCTACTCTATCCTGTGCAAGCTTCTTCATCTCCCAGTACCTGCTGCAACCTACATCCTTCTGAATCTGTTTAGTGTATTCATCTCTTGGTCTCCCTCTATGATTTTTACCCTCCACACTGCCCTCCAATACTAAATTGGTGATCCCTTGATGCCTCAGAATATTAACTCCCAACTGATCCCTTCTTCTTGTCAAGTTGTGCCACAAATTTCTCTTCTCCCCAGTTCTATTCAATACCTCCTCATTAGTTATGTGTTCTACCCATCTAATCTTCAGCATTCTTCTATAGCACCACATTTCGAAAGCTTCTATTCTCTTCCTGTCTAAACTATTTATCGTCCATGTTTCACTTCCACGCATGGCTACACTCCATACAAATACTTTCAGAAACGACTTCCTGACACCTAAATCTATACTCGATGTTAACAAATTTCTCTTCTTCAGAAACGCTTTCCTTGCCATTGCCAGTCTACATTTTATATCCTCTCTACTTCGACCATCATCAGTTATTTTGCTCCCCAAATAGCAAAACTTCTTTATTACTTTTAGTGTCTCATTTCCTAATCTAATTCCCTGAGCATCACCTGATTTAATTCTACTACATTCCATTATCCTTGTTTTGCTTTTGTTGATGTTCATCTTATATCCTCCTTTCAAGACACCGTACATTCCATTCAGCTGCTCTTCCAGGTCCTTTTCTGTCTCTGACAGAATTACAATGTCTTCGGTGAACCTCAAAGTTTTTATTTCTTCTCCTTGGATTTTAATTCATACTCCGAATTTTTCTTTTGTTTCCTTTACTGCTTGCTCAATATACAGATTGAATAACATTGGGGATAGGCTACAACTCTGTCTCACTCTGTTCCCAACCACTGTTTCGCTTTCATGCCCCTCGACTCTTATAACTGCCATCTGTTTTCTGTACAAATTGTAAATAGCCTTTCGCTCCCTGTATTTTACCTCTGCCACCTCCAGAATTTGAAAGAGAGTATTCCAGTCAACATTGTCAAAAGCTTTCTCTAAGTCTACAAATGCTAGAAACGTATGTTTGCCTTTCCTTAATCTATTTTCTAAGATAAGTCGTAGGGTCAGCATTGCCTCACGTGTTCCAACATTTCTGCAGAATCCAAACTGATTTTCCCCAAAGTCAGCTTCTACTTAGTTTTTCCATTCGTCTGTAGAGAATTTTTTGTTTGTATTTTGCAGCCGTGGCTTATTAAACTGATAGTTTGGTAATTTTCACATCTGTCAACACCTGCTTTCTTTGGGATTGGAATTATTATATTCTTCTTGAATTCTGAGGGTATTTCGCCTGTTTCATACATCTTGCTCACCAGATGGTAGAGTTTTGTCAGGACTGGCTCTCCCAAGGCCGTCAATAGTTCCAATGGAATGTTGTCTACTCCGGGGGCCTTGTTTCGACTCAGGTCTTTCAGTGCTCTGTCAAACTCTTATCGCAGTATCGTATCTCCCATTTCATCTTCATCTACATGCTCTTCCATTTCCATAATATTGTCCTCAAGAACATCGCCCTTGTATAGACCCTCTATATACTCATTCCACGTTTCTGCTTTCCATTCTTTGCTTAGAATTGGGTTTCCATCTGAGCTCTTGATATTCATGCAAGTGGTTCTCTTTTCTCCTAAGGTCTATTTAATTTTCCTGTAGGCAGTATCTATCTTACCCCTAATGACCACTAACAAAAAGATAACAAAGTCATCATCAGGCTGTGATGTGAGCATTAAAATTTGAAATGTTTTAAACCAATAGTTTCCCTGTAGTTGTTTGAAAACAGTTATAAAAAAAAATAAAAAAACTGGTGATTTCAAAATATGTGCTGTTTTTATTTTTTATGCTACACTGTACAGGTTTTCAGAAAACTACTTAAGCAACTTTGCTTCATTTACATTCGTTCCATTCTTTCAGCATTGCAATAGATGACTCAGCTTTCAGCTTTCCACCTTTCCTTGAATCAGACGTAGATGTGGACATGATTCTTTGCATGGTATCGCAAAGAAGTCTTCCACAAAGAGTCCATGACAAAGAATTGCAGCAGTGGATCTCAACACTGCATCACAGTGCGTACTAAGCATCACAAGAGGAGTGCTGCAACATGAGCTAAATATCTAATCCATGCATGTTTTTTATTCTTTTTTCTATATTTGTGCCACATCAAGTCAGCCTAGATATGTATTGAATCACTTGTGCCACACACAAGCTTGATTTTCAAATGGTATTTACATTGGTTACTTACATCACGATGTACTCCCATCATTACTGAGATGCATTCATGCATCCAGACAACATTCCTGCTGTGCATTGCTTAGTTTGCATTCATAAGTTACATGGAAGTGATGATATTCAGTTACTTAACATTGTAACCTGCAATTTAATCATAAAGTCTGCAGTGGCCCGCTAACAAAATACACTTTGCCACGAGTCATGTGGCCATTGATAGTTAATGCAACCCGTACAAAGCTGGGGCAGGTCACAAAGTTGTATATACAGGCATATGTGTACAAACAAATTTGTTGAAGAGAGGGCGGTATAGGTTGTTGGCCATGGCCTTATTGAAGGAACCGACCCAGAATTTGCCTAAAGTGATGTAGGTAAACCTCAAGCAGAATGATTGGATGGAGCATAAGCCTCCAGAAACTGTGGCGTGTCTCTTAACAGATGCACTACCTCAGTTGGCTATCTCTAATATCCAATTCTGTTCCCATTGAGCTCTACTCCTGCTACTAGTAAATATGATGAGGAGAGTTCTGGCAGAATGTACATAATTTGGGAGTACAGTAAAAGAGCAGAGGTGATCGCCCAGTGGTGGAGCACGCTACTCAGCAGAATGAGCTCGAGTTCGGTAGCTGCTTTACAAGCCATGCCGTCTCGATCATACCTCCGAGCACCGGCTTTTCTGAACTGCATGGATGAGAGCTATCCTATCAGTCTCAATCTCTGCTTACCCACTGGGTCCACACCCTCTACTCAACAGTCCTCTGTCCTGACACCCCCTATCGATCTGTTGCCTCCATATCATCATCTTCTTCTTCATCTTCTACTTCTTCTTCTTCTTCATTTTGTACCTTCTGAACTCTCTTGCTCCGGTGCCTGTGCATTTGTTGGCTCTCCTTCCTGGATTCCTATCCCCACACCGCTGCCCACCCCCCCCCCCCCCACCCCCCCTCCAAGCTGCCAGCTACCCTTCCCCAACCCTTCCTGCCTCTTTGTCCTGTAACCCACCCCACAACCCCTCACGCCACTTCTCTTGTTGAACTGCAGTCCCTGCACCACTGGCAAAAAGCTTGTGTGTGCACTTTTTTGTGCCTGTCTGCTACCAGTATGTCATTTTTATTTATTTGGAATTGATAATATGAGCCTTTATAAGAAGGTTTACATGTTTATTGTGAACCAGTTGTAACCTTATTCCCACGTTCTCTTGGCTATGTCTGGGCCATTTGTTGGTATACTTTTATCATGAGCAAACTTTACAGTTCTTTAAGAGTCATTCTGTCTCTTTGAGAAATCATTTATGTAGATCAAGAAAAGGAGTGCACAAGTATTGACCCTTGTGAAATGTAATATTTAATGTTTCTCCAACCTGAATTTAGTTTCACTCCTGTGCCATTATTTGTTTGTGACCTCCATTATTTGTTTGTGACCTTTTGTTTTTTGTCATTAAGATATGAATCCAGTTTATATAGTTGAAATATGGGATCTGCACAAACAACAAAGCCTTTTCAAGACGACAGAAAATAGCGACAGGAAAACTTTCATGTTTATTTCTTCCTGAATTGAGGTTGTGCATTGCTTTCTTTGCCAAGAAGTCTTTAAAAGTTGAGTGCACTGGAAGGAGGCAGTTTTGTCTATAATTAGAGGTCACATGCTTATTTTCATTCCTAGTAAAAGGGATACTGACAAGAATTGCTTACCAGTATTTTGTTCTGTCTTCCATGATAGAGCACACTTCTAAGAACATTCTAAAGCCATGATCCCATTAATATTTCTTTATTTAAAACAACTGGTTTCAACAGACTTTTGCTGTCATCTCCAGGTCTTAAAAATATTTTTGTTATGAAATGTGTTCGTTTTAAGTTGAATCTCATGCCAAGTTGTCATGTGGATAAAAAACATCACATTAAGAAAGTTTTGTCATAGCAAAATATTTAAAAATATAGATCACCTTATGCAAATGGCCAGGTCCATGTATATCCTGCTCACAGAGAAGCGTTACGTCACAAAAAACACAGTACACAATCGCACATCTGTTTACATAAGCTGTACATTCTGAAACCAGTGTTTTCCAACCTGTGGGTTGCAACCCCCTGGGGGGGGGGACGACACACCAAGAAGCAGTCCAAATCACTGAAGGCACCAGCGGAGAGGCAGTGTTGGTGGGGACTAGGAAGATTAATTCTTCTTGCAGTTCTGATCTGCAGGAGCAACCTTATTTGTCATAACATTCTCTAAGGAAAGTGGAAAATATACCCATGGCACTGTAATTACAGCATTAGGACTGAAGTGCGTGAAATAGGAGTAGCAACTACACACACAAACGTGAGTTTTGTGCAGGTCCTAGGGCGCTATGGCCAGGTCTGGGTTAACATTGCTGTGAGCATTATGAACACTGAGTTGAGCTGGCTGCTGCTGACTGAAATGAATGCTTGTATGAGTGCAGTGCCTGTTACTTCAGGTGGGAAATGGGGCTATACTAGGCATGGCCTACACCTCAATAGGAGAGGGAAAGATAGGTGGGCTGAGCTTCTTGCAGATAATTACTCAAAGCATGATCCATATGGTTACTGGTGTAAGAGAGGTACTGTTTTTTGGTTAGAATCAGGATTCTCAAATTATTAAAGGAGTGAGTAATCAGGTAGAAGAGCTGCTTGTTTGTTTGGAAAATTTAAAGAGCTCTGAAAAGTGTTGACTTTTTCGCCTGTCTAAGCACCACATAACCACAGGGTTAGATAAGTTGCATATAAAGGATTACTATATAGCAGCTTCCTCATGCAGAAATAACATGGGAAAAGGAGGAATTGTTACATACATCAAGACAAAACACAAATTCAAAAACATTGAGACAGTAGATTCTGTAGTGATCAGCACACATAAGTGTGTGCTTGTGAATTAATACTGGAAATTAGTTCATTTTTAATTGCAGCTGTATATAGATCATATGAATGTGTGGCATTTGTTCTTTCGGACATGTCCAAAACAAAACACTGCAGGTGTGATACATTATATGTGAATTGAGGGTGGAGGTGGGGAGAAAGGAAAGGGAAGGAAGTACTGATGTCAGCTGCATCAGGACAATACACGGAATCAGCAGCGATGAGTGAAAACTTGTACCGGACCGGGATTTATACCCGGGATCTCCTGCTTACTAGGCAGATTAATTCAATCACTGCGCCATCGGGGGCACAGTGTTGTCACATCTGCGTTGGGTGTACTTGTGCATTCGCACTGACAGTGGATCCATTGTTCATCTAGGTGAATCAATTATTTGAATGTTATTGTCTGTTCATTCGGATATGTGCAAAAGAACAGATACCATGCAGAATCCGCAGCTGTGATACATTATATGTAAATTGAAAGTGGATGTGGGGAGAAAGGAAAGGAAAGGGATTACCGATGTCCCGATATCAGTAATCCCTTTCCTTCCCTTTCTCCCCATCCCCACCTTCAATTTAAATATAATATATATAGATCCCCATTGGGAAATTTTGGATGTCCATGAGGAATCTGGATTCCTTGCTATGCTATGTGTCAGACAGCAGCAGGTAGTTAATAGTATGTGGTGACTTGAATGTAGATTTTCTAATGTATTCTCATACGAAAAATGATCTGGAAATCTTATTTGGATCCTACAATTTGATCTTAGTAATTAACTTTCCAACACTGGTGAATAAAGACAGTAGGACCCTAACTAATAATGTTTTCTTTGGTGAAGCTCAGAGTAAGAAAATAACTGCTTACCAAGTAACAAATGCTCTCTCTGGTTATGATGCAAAGTTGATTCTCATAAATAACATAGTACCTTATAATGTAGGATTGTAGATACTCCTCAGTGGAATTCAGTTAGAATGATTAATGGCTCCAGGACAAATGTTTCTAAGAATAGTTTACAAGAGATGACCTACTATGAAGTTTATAATGCTAACATAATATGTTCCATGATATATTAAATTATTATTTGAAAATAGTATTCTATATAAGCTAATCAGAAAAGTCAGTAAACAGCGATGTAAAAACCCATGGATGACTAGAGGGATTAAAGTATCTTGTGAAAGGAAATGAGAGACACATCTTTTGGTAAGAACAAGTAGTTGGAAATGACATAAAGCACTCAGAATTACTAAGAAAGGTTATTAAAAAAATCAAGGAACATGCACGTCTGAAATCAGTAATCCCGATGACGGACTTGAGGCTGTATAGAATGTAGTGAAACGACAGGTCAGTTGATCACACAACAGGATAACATCACTACTGAACTGAATGAAAGGGCTATAAATGTTGAGCCACAGGTCACAAATATATTTAATAATCTTTTGTTAAATATACTGGAAAGTATAGGGACAAACTGTTCAAGAGAGAAAGTACGGCGGTATGTTAAAAATATTTGAGAAGGTGATGTATTATAGAATAGTACCTTAGCAACTATATTATTCTGATCAAATTACAGTTGGGTTTCAGAATAATTGCCCCATTGAGAATGACATTTACATGTTCACTAACTAAATTTTACAAGCATTAAGTAATAAAATAGCACCGGTTGGTTTTTTCTGTGACAGGCATTTCACTGTGTGAATACAGTACTCTCCTAGATAAATTAAAGTTCTATGGGATTGATGGTAAAGCTGACCATTGGACAGTGCCGTATCTAATCAAAAGAATGCAGTAGGTTGTATATAGTAATTCAACCAATATAGTCCGGGAGCATAATTTTGATTGGGAAGAAATTATGTGTGGGGTTCCCTGAGGATCATTCTTGGGTCCACCATTGTTCCTCATATATGTAAATGTGCACTTTTTCTGCATCAAAATGAAGGAAATTGATTTCCATTCCACATTACATAAAATTAGTACAATTGTTCATCTAATATACAACAAGCAGAATTAGTTCTTTTTGCAGATGACCCTAGGATTGTAATCAATCCAAGCATACATTCAGAAACAAAAAAAGGTAACTGTGTTCTTAGAAGTTCATTAACTGGTTTTCTGTGTATGGTTTCACCCTCGTTTTAAAAAGACACAACATATCCAGTTCTGCCCACCTAGGTATACTACATCACTGGTAAGTGTAACACATGGTGAAAAATTAAGTGTGGGTGGTAGCTTCAAAATTCTTAGGTGTCCATATCGATGAAAATTTTAATTGGAAAAAGCACATTTTGAGCTCCTAAAACAACTTAATTTAGCCACATGTACACATAAAATCATTGCAAATCTTGGGGAGAGTCAGATTAGTAAGTTGACATATTTTCATTCAATAATGTCATGGAAGAATGTTCTGAAGTAACTCATTTTTAAGGAAAAAAGTCTTCATTGCTGAAACATGTGCTGTAAGAATAATATGTGGTGCTCACCAATGATCATCTTGTAGACAACTGTCTAAGGAATTGTAATGTAACTGGATAGATAAAAAGTCTGCTCACCAAGTGCCAGGAGGACAACACACGTATAAAGGTATTAAAATTTGTGAGCTTTTGGAGTTAGTGACTCCTCCTTCTGGCAGAAGAGTTGAAGGAGTAAGAAGGGAAAGGAAGGAAAACAAGGACTGGTCAGGTGTAGGAAACAAGGAGAGTTCGGAAAAGTCACCCAGAACTTTGAGTCAGGGGAAGCTGATTGTTGGGGCTGCACTGGACTAGCTGACTTGTCCGGTTTAGCCCCCAACATTCAATCTTTCCTTTTCATCCCATCCGATAAGCCTCCCCTGACTCGGGGTTTTGGCTACTTTTCCTAAACCTGACCAGACCTTGTTTTCCTTCATTTCTCTTCCTTTCTCTTCAGTTGTTCTGCCAGAAGAAGAAACTATTGGCTATGAAGGCTTACATATTTTAATATCTTTATATGTTTATTTCCTGCCACTGCTTGGTGAGTAGATTTTTTTCTACTGTTCAACAGGAACAATTATGTATATGTAATTCAATACCAGGAGGAAAAATAACATTCATTACTCCACTTTAATATTGTCTTTAGCCGAAAAAGGGGTGAACAGTGCTGCTACAAATTTTTTTTGATCACTTACCCCGTGATATAAAATGTCTGACAGCCAGCAAAGTAAAATTTGAAAACAAACGGAAGCATTTTTCTCTTGACAACTCCTTCTATTCTGTAGATGAATTTCTGCTATCGTAATGTGTAAAAGGTGGTGAATAGAAATTACTAACTCACATCTGTATGTAAGAAAAGTCTTATAATTGATAAATGTTGAAGATATTGCCAGATTTGCAGATTAATTTGTGATGTGAATGTAAGATGACTTGTTCCACATCATTACGATTTATTATGCAAAAAGATCTTTGGAACATAAAACTAACTAGCTAACTAGCCATCACTTACTGTGACATTTTGTGTACAAAATATATGAATGACATCTGATGATACACTTCGCGTGTGCACGCGCGCGCGCGCGCGCGCGTGTGTGTGTGTGTGTGTGTGTGTGTGTGTGTGTGTGTGTGTGTGTGTGTCACTTCTCGCCACATATGATTATATTGAATTCAGAAGGACTGTTCTTCATTCTTACAAATCAGATTGCCTTTAATGTTAACACACATTTCTATTTTATGGTTAACAAGGTGTGCCTTCTTTCAAGTTACATGTTTTGTATTTACCCAAATAAGTTCCATCACAGTCATGGCAACAGCAGTGGACATTTATGATATTATTACAGTGGTTAAGTTGAAAGTTACATGATTATCATTAGGCAGTGGTTAACTTGAATGTTACATGATTAATCATTTTTATCTTGTTTTCTTCTTTTTTTTCTCTTCTTGAAACCTTTTTATTCTTTGGCTGTGCTCTTGTATTGTTCTGTCCATATGTTGTTTGTTTTCTTCCTTTCTTTTACTTCATATTTCGTGTTCATAATTTTGTTTCTGAATTTGTCTGTGTCATTTATCATTTCAATACTGAACCCTGCTTGTTTTGGTCTTCTTCTATTTCTTGAAACCATATTTTTTTTTTTGCACTGTTTATTACTTCAAAAATCCTCTTTGTGAGTCTGTTGTTCATTCTGTGTATCCATAGAACCTTGGTTCACATTTTCTAATCATATCTGTGAGCCTGTCTTTGCATTCATACACTTCTTTGGTTAGTTTCTGCAGCCATATACGATCTTTATGGGTATTGAACCAAAAATTATTCTGAGGATTTTGCGCTCTATTTTTCCTATCTCTGTGATGCGCGATGCTCCAATTGTTATCATTTTTGATGCGTGTAGGGCTTCTGGTAATACAAATGTATTGTAATGCCTGAGTTTGGCCTGTCTTAAAATATTTCTTTTTTTTTATAGTGTGTCTACATCAGTTTCTACGTTTTCTGAAGTTTTTCTATTCTTTCTTTGTTGGATGCTGTGTTTGACCCTCCTATTTGTATATATTCCTCAAGATATTTGAATTTTTCTATTCTGTTAACCTCTCTGTATTTTGTGTACATGGCTTGGTTGTTGTGTTCTTTCTTTACATGTATTGTGTTTTCTCATTTGATGTCTGTAGGCCTGTTCTAACAGAGACTTCAGGTAAGTATTCCAGTGCTTCTTGTCTGTTGTAGCTGAGTATTGCCAGGTCATCTGCAAATGCTTGGCATTCTATGATTGTCTTGTTTGCCCACGTTCTTCCTAACTGAATTTGTTTTACTTTTTGTTCCCATTGTCTGATAATTGTGTTCAAGACAATGTTGATTATAAGGGGTGAGAGACCATCTTCTTGTCTGACTCATGTATGTATCCTGAAAGGGCCTGAGATTTCCTCCATAAATTTTATTTTGGATGTGGTGTCTGTAAGTGTCTATTGTATGAGTGACCCAGTTCTTCTGTCTATTCCATATTCTTCTAGAGCGTCAAAGAGAGTCTGCTGTTCTATAGAGTAGTAGGTCATCTTAAAATCCATGAATGTGATTACCGTGTTGTTCATTTGTTTGACCTTCAGGAGTGTTTGCAGGTCCCAGATCTGTTCAATAAAGGACCTTCCTTTTCTGAAGCCTGTTCGGTATTCACCTATCATTGTATCATCTTATGGTTCTAGCATGTTGAGTAATGCCTTGGAGATAATTGGTGGACATTTATTTATAATGGTAAAAATTCTGTAAACTTGAATTTGGGAACACTAAGTTTTACTACTGTTTACTCTATTTTCTCCTGGCTTTATAGTGTGTGTTTTCTGTAACTGCATCGATTCTGCCTCAAATCTGTTATAAATACAAAAAGCCAAACACTACACAGGAATGCTCAGACAATACTTTTATCAGAGAACTGGGCTTGAATTGTAGGAGGAGGAGAAAGAAAGCATATATTGCAAAAAGAAACATTGACTTATGTTAACTCTGACAATTACTGTTATTTTAGCAGGCCTGCTTTGAGCCTTGCAAGACGGATTATTTGGCCTTTCGGTATACCTTAGTGTAACTTTTGTTTTTTAGCATTCTGTGGGTGTTGGTAAATTGTGTATAGTTAGTTTGTTGGTAGTTGTTGAGAAGGGAGACAATGTTAACCATGTTTTATGCAAGCATGTTTGGCTTGATAAAGAAGTAGCTTATAACTAAAGAAAATAAGTGTGTAGAATGAGTATGTTGTCATTATGAACTTTGGTGACTCATACTGACTAGATAATTTAACTTTCTTCCAGAAGTTCCAAGTTTGGATCTGATGATAGCAGTAGTTAAAAAAATGCCGTGAAGTAGTGTAACTAATAAAAAGGTAGTTAAAGAAGCTAGACAGTACAATTCATAAAAATGATGAAGCTTAGCATTCGAGATGATGGTTTTTTTTATTTCAAATGTTCCTTCATAAAATATGTTCAACACTATTTTGAACATTAATACATTTTTAAGATAAATATACGTAAGTCCAAGTAACAATAATTTAATATTTATCCATGTGTTGGCCATTTTTACAGGAAAATCAAACAATGCAAAGAAAATATCCTCTGTGTCTTCAGCAGTGTCATCAGGCCATGCCCAACAGAAAGCAGATAAAAATAAGAAAAAGAAACAGTTGTTAGAATCTGATGACGATGATTCTGATGATGGAGAGGGTGATTTGAAGGTATATTGTTCTACTAAAAATGCACTATCTGAATCTATATAATTAAACTACATTTTCTTCTTTGCAGCCTTTGTTTCTGTATTTCTACAACATCATAAAATTTATGACATTTCTCTAGGTTGTATGTTGGTGTATGTGGAATTACAAAAAATACGAGGATCATTCACAATTAAAGAGACAAATTGGTCTGGAAAACAAGCATTTATTTTTACAAAACAATACTGTTTCTACTTTTCAACATAATCCTCTTGAACATTTATCCACTTGGCTACAAGCTTGTTTATTCCAGCTGCAAAGAATGCTTTATCTTGACGTTTGAACCAATTTCTCACAAACTTTTTTACATCCTCGTTGTCCTGGAACCTCTTCCCACGTAACGTATCCTTCAGTGCACCAAACAAATGGAAATCACTAGATGCGAAATCAGGACTGTAAGGGAGATGAGGCAGTACTTCCCAGCCCATTTTGTCGATGGTTTCACGGGTTAGTGGAGCAATATGAGGAAGTGTGTTGTGTTGGTGGAGAGTCACACCTCTCCTCTGAGATCCACAATGTCTCTCTCTCTCATGGCTGGTTTCACCTTGTTTAAAAGCAAATCCAAAGTAGTAATGGCTGTTCATTGTATACTGCTCTTCGAGATAATCACAAAAAACTGGGCCTTCATCATCCCAAAACCCCATCAACTTGACTTTTCCTGCTGATGCTTGGATTTTGAATTCTTTCTTGGCAGGTAAGCTGGTGTGCTTCCACTCCATGCTTTGTCTTTTTGATGGCTCATAATAGTGAACCCAGGTTTCTCCACAAGTTAAAATTTTGTTGACGAAGTGCTCATCTTAGCTTTCATAATGTTGCTTTAGCTCTGTACACACTCTCAAACTTGCTTCTTTCTGTACCATGTCAACTCCTTTGGGACCCATCTTGCACATGTTTTGTGGTACTTCAGCTTGTTATAGATAATGTTATGAACTGTACCAGCACTAACTTTCACATTATCACGGCAATCGGCAAAAATAATGTCATCAATTCGACTTTCAAGTGAGAGAGTTCAAACTGCAACTGGTCGGCCAGAACGGTGTTTATCAGTCACTGAGTCACGACCATTTTCGAACTGCTCTACCCACTTGTAAAAATTTGCACAATTCATACAACCTTCACCATAAACTTACGACATTCTACAGTATATATTCACTGGTTTCTCGCCTTCAGCAAGTAAAAAAACGAATGACAGAAAATTGTTCAATTCATGTGAGCACTTCAAGTGGACTCGCCATCTTGAAATGTATTTTTGAGGTTATAAGTAAACAATGTTGATACATCATCTGATAAGAGCTCATCCCAGTGATGCCAGCTTAAAGCCGTAAAAACACCAACCAGGATGTACGGCCACCACCTAACTGTAGCCAAGAGCATGGTAGGCCACCCTGTGACACAGCATGCAGCTGAACATAAAACACTTGAGTTCAGTGTCTGCTTCACAACCCAGGCCATGGATTCTCCCCTCCACCACGACCTTTTCTGAACTGCACTGATGGGAGTTACAGTTACAATACATTCTCCACTCACAAAATTATCGCAGCTTCACTCAGGCGCCCCGCAGGGGGTCCACAACTCTTTTGTGGATACGTGCGTGGCGAGCACAGGGCCCCGAGCTAGTGCAGTTCTCCTTCCTTTCCGGGTTGCCCTACCCCCCCCTTCCCCATCCCTCCTCATCCCTAATCCTTCTCCCCCCGCTTCCTCCCCTTCACACTCCCTCTTCTTGGGAGTCATGTATCGAGCCTTCATCCGGAGACGGACGGTTGAAAACTCCAGGATCCTGTTTCCTTTGTTTTTCTCCATCCTCATGCTTTCTTGCTCTGTTGGTCTTTCCTTAAGTTCACTCTTCTCCTTGCTTTCATGCCCTTACTTCTATCTCTGCCTGATTCTCCTTGCCCTATTCTCCTTGTCTTTTTTTCCGTGTCTTATTCTCCACTTCTGCGTTTGAGATTCTTTCTTTATCCCTCTCCCTCGTTCCTCTCTTCTTTCCTCCCTGTGTGTGTCTGAAGGCCAACTCACGCATTCGCACGCGTAGCCGGTGACGGGGTAACACGTAATTCCCTACCCTGGGTAGACAAGTAAGGCACGCACATACCCCCTGGTAAAGGCCAGGCGCAGGGAGGGGTGATTGCCTGAGGTGTTACCTTCTGAACGTGCCAATTGGTCCCTCCATCCGTTTCTCGGGAGGTGTGATCTGAGGTGTGAACCATCACCTAAGGCGGGAGTGCCCTCTGCGAGGGCCCCCACAAGGAAGGAGCGCGCCATCAGAAATGCTGGCAATTATGGGGGATTCGTCCGCAATGGATTTTTCTTCTTCTTCTTCTTCTTCTTCTTCTTCTTCCCTGTCTTCTGCCCAAAAACGAAAGCTAGATAACTCCTGTTCTGAAAATTCTACCACCAGCACCGAAGTTTCTTGTTGTCACAAGATCTGACGGTCGCGATTTCTCAACAGTCAACCCTTTTGTCATTCATAAGGGTGTACATGCGATTGCAGGACCAGTGAAATCTTATACTCGGTTGCGCAACAGTACCTTGCTGTTGGAGACAGAAAGCGCCTTCCAGGCCCAAAAATTACTTCGAGACACTCTCTTACACACATTTCCTGTACAGGTGGAGGCCCACCGCACCTTTAATTTGTTGCGTGGCGTGGTGTATACCAGGTCACTCGGCGAACTAACTGATGAGGGGATTCTGTCTTTCCTCTCTGATCAGGGAGTGACGGCCGTCCATCGGGTCATGAAAAGGGTCGACAAGGACCTCATACCGACCCGAACCATATTCCTGACTTTCGACAATGTGCAATTGCCTTCACGAATTAAAGTAGGTTATGAGATCATTTCTGTTCAGCCGTATGTACCCAGCCCTACAAGGTGTTACCAATGTCAGCGGTTTAACCATACATGGCAGTCTTGTTCAAGTGCAGCTAAATGCGTTACCTGTGGCAGGGATGCCCATGAGGGTGACTGTCCACCTCCGTCCCCTCGTTGCATCAACTGTATGGGCGACCATGCTGCCTCCTCTTGCGACTGCCCCATCTACAAAGATGGGAAAATCTACAAAGATAGGAAATTCGAGTGAAAGAGAAGGTGAAACTTCCTGGCAGATTAAAACTGTGTGCCGGACCGAGACTCGAACTCGGGACCTTTGCCTTTCGCGGGCAAGTGCTCTACCAACTGAGCTACCCAAGCACGACTCACGCCATGCACTTGCCCGCAAAAGGCAAAGGTCCCAAGTTCAAGTCTCGGTCCGACACACAGTTTTAATCTGCCAGAAAGTTTCATATCAGCGCACACACCGCTGCAGAGTGAAAATCTCGTTCTGAAAGAGAAGGTGTCAACCTCGGCTGCTCGCAAGTTATTCAGTAGCAGAAAGCCCACTGTGCTTCCGGCAGGCAAATACAGTACCGTTCTCGCCTCTCCTCGGCCTACCAGAGAGGTAGCTACACAGACATGCGATCTAACATTTAGTGATTTGGTCATCAGATTGGCCAGTGCCAAGATCGCCCGATCAACGTCTCCTCTTCCTCCCACCAACCCTAAGGCTCAAACATCATCATCTGCTACTGCTAAGACGAGGACCTCTAAATCAGATGCTTGGACCTTCAAAAACGAACCAACACGCGAAGATTTCTTGCATACACAAACTTCACAGCCATCAACTGTTCTTTCAACAAAACGTAATTCTTCAAAGAAGGCTCATAGAAAATAAGAGTTCTCCATCTCCGCCGAGGCGTGTTTCTTCTCCTGCGCCACCCAGTGGTGGCCGTCCCCGGCCGTCTTCCGTTTCGCCAGGCCGCACTGCTGGTAGCCGATCATCTGGCCTTTCACCGGCGGAGGAAGCTGCCCCTCCTGACCAGCTCATGAAGGTGGCAGACGCAACTGCTGAGTTGATGGACCATGACTCACCACCTATCGATTGCAGCAGCAGTGCTCCCTCAAAGTGAGGCCCTCAGCAGCCATCGAGGTGACGCTTTTTTGTTTCTTCTGTTCCTTTTCATTTTCGTAATGGCACTTCTTCAATGGAATATTCGTGGCATTCGGTCCAACCGAGAGGAACTAAAATTGCTCCTTCGAATGCACTGCCCGCTTGTCGTAGGTCTCCAAGAAACGAATTTACGCCCATGCAATCGTATTGACCTGGCACACTTTACCTCCATCCATTTTGACCTACCCCCTGTGGCAGGTATTCCGGCTCATGGAGGGGTCATGTTGCTGGTTCGGGATGATGTCTACTATGATCCAATCACATTGCACACAGATCTGCAAGCAGTTGCCGTTCGAATTACTCTCCCCACTTTCACATTTTCCATTTGTACTGTTTACACTCCATCATCGTCTGCCTTTACTAGGGCAGACATGATACAGTTGATTGCTCAGCTTCCTACACCATTTTTGTTGATTGGAGACTTTAATGTGCACCATCCCCTTTGGGGCTCTCCAGCATCCTGCCCGAGAGGCTCCCTGTTGGCAGACCTTTTCAACCACCTCAATCTAGTCTGCTTAAATACCCGTGCACCTACCTTCCTTTCGGATGTAACGCCTACCTATTCCCACTTGGACCTCTCAATATCCACTATCCAACTTGCACGTCGGTTCGGGTGATATGCTCTGTCTGACACATACTCGAGCGACCATTTCCCCTGCATAATCCATCTCCTGCATCACACCCCTTCTACACGTTCCACTAGCTGGAGCATCTCCAAAGCCGACTGGGGGCTTTTCACCTCCCTGGCGACCTTCCATGATCAAAACTTCTCCAGCTGCGATAGTCAGGTCGCGTACCTCACGGACGTTATTCTCACGGCTGCTGAATATTCCATCCCTCGTACTTCCTCTTCTCCATGTCGAGTCCCAGTCCCCTGGTGGACTACAGCATGCAGTGACGGTATTCGTGCTCGGCGACATGCTTTACACACCTTCCAACGCCACCCTAAGATTTCGAACTGTATCAGTTACAAACGACTCCGTGCACAATGTCGTCGTGTTATCAAAGAAAGCAAAAAGGCTTGCTGGGTGGCTTTCACCAGCTCATTCAACAGTTTTACTCCTTTTTCGGGTGTCTGGGATGGTGTGCGTCGGCTATCTGGCACCAAGGTCCACTCCCCAATTTCTGGCCTGACTGTAGCGAATGAGTCCTTGTGGATCCTGAGGATGTCTGAAATGCCTTCGGCCGCTTTTTTGCGGAGATTTCGAGCTCTGCCCATTAACACCCTGCCTTCCTCCCCCAAAAACAAACTGAGGAGGCACGGCCACCTTCTTTCCAGTCTTTGAATCATGAAAGTTACAATGCCACCTTCACCGTGCGGGAACTCGAAAGTGCACTCGCCCGGTCCTGATCCTCTGCTGCAGGGCCCGATGGTATCCATATTCAGATGCTGAAGAACCTTTCTCCTGCAGGTAAAGGCTTTCTTCTTCGCACCTATAATCGTACCTGGACTGAAGGTCATGTTCCCACACACTGGCGTGAAGCAATTGTCGTTCCCATACCCAAACCAGAAAAGGACAAACACCTTCCTTCCAGTTATCGCCCCATCTCAGCTTGCTCCCAAAGGAGAGGACCGCGGATTTGACATACCGCTTGAGGTTTGTCCAACTTCGTTCAAGGCTCGCTAATAACGTCTTTATTTACACAGATGGCTTCAAGACTACTGCTAGTGTCGGATGTGCCTTTGTCGTTGGGGATGATATCTTTCAGTACCGGCTCCTTGACCAGTGTCCAAGCTTTACAGTTGAGCTTTTTGCTCTCTATCAGGCTGTTCAGTATATCCGCCGCCATCGTCATTCTCCCTATGCCGTCTGCTCTGATTTTTTGAGCGCCATTCCCCGTCTCCGTGACCCATATTCGGACCACCCTCTTGTGCAACGAATTCAACGGTCCCTTTAGTCGTTAGCTGATACTGGCGCTCGTGTCCTTTTTTTTGTGGATTCCTGGTCACGTTGGTGTGCCTGGGAACGATGCTGCTGATGCTGCGGCCAAGGCTGCTGTCCTCCTGCCTCAGACAGCTTCCTTTTGTGTCCCATCAACTGATGTTACTGGGGTTCTTTGTCTGCATGTTTCATCATTGTGGCATGAGGCTTGGTCCTCTCTCCATGGAAATAAGCTTAGGGCCATCAAACCGATCCCAACGGCTTGGATGACCTCACGCCCTCCTCGGTGAGAGGAGGTCATTTTGGCCAGGTTGCGGATTGGGCATTGCTGATTTAGCCACCGCTACCTGTTGTCTGGTGATCCCGCCCCGCAGTGCCCCTGTGGTTTTATTTTCATGTCCCCGTTTTATTCACTCTCGTGTTGTCCTGTGTCTGCCATCTACCTTACAGGAACTTTTAGCTGATGACGCTCTAGCAGCTGCTCGTATCCTTAGTTTTATTACATTGACGGACTTGTCCAAAGAGATCTAACTCTTTTGTTTTGTTTATCTGCGTCTCTGTAAGTGCTTTCTGGTGTCGTCCTCTTGCGTTTTTCTATGCTCTTAGTGCACTAACGTTTGTGACTGGGCACTATTGACCCAAAAAAAAAAAATCACTCAGGTAACCTATTATGCCCACACCCTACACAAGCAGTTTCCAACTCCTCTGCTTATCACCTCCTCCCTCATTAACACTCCCCCCCCCTCCCCCTTCTCCCCACACTCATTGTGAGCCGCACATATTTTCTCTTTCCTACTTCTCCTTTCCGTTCCTGGTTACCCTCCCCTCTCTGCCTCACAGCCTTCCAATGCTGTGCCCAACAGTCTTGTCATGGCTCCATCTAATCCCCGCATGCTCCGCCAGACAGCACTCTTTTTCTCCACTCATCCGTACTGTACTATCCTTTCCCTTCATTTTCTTGCCCTATCCCAGATGGCTGCTTTCATTCACTATGACAGTTACATTCTGGTCTGAGCTGTCAGAGATTGCGGAAGTCATGAGGAGTGCTTGTGTGTGTGTGTGTGTGTGTGTGTGTGTGTGTGTGTGTGTGTGTGTGTTCTTTTCTGAGGAAGACTTTGGCTGAAAGCTAAATGTGTATCAGTCTTTTTGTTGTGCCTATCTGCAACTCAGTGTGTAATGTTTATGGTGAGTAGCAATCTATCCTAGTCCTAATATTAATGAAAGGGATATTAAATGCTGCATTTGTGGTATTTTCGATAAAGAAAGTTGCTCCTCGCCATATAGTGGAGATACTAAGTCATGAGAGGCACAACAAAAAGATTCACACAATTATAGATTTCGACCATTAAGGCCTTTGTCAGCAATACACACACACACACACACACACACACACACACACACACACACCGAAAACGCAACTTGCACACGTCTGCAGTGTCAGACAACGGAAACCACAGTGGTTTCAGTTGTCTGAGACTGCAGACATGTGTGCAAGTTGTGTGTGTGTGTGTGTGTGTGTGTGTGTGTGTGTGTGTGTGTGTGTGTGTGTGTCCGCGTGTGCGCACATGCATGTGTGCAGGCCTTAATGACCGAAACTTATAATTGTGTGAATCTTTTTGTTGTGCCTATCGCGACTCAGCGTCTCCGCTATATGGCGAATAGCAACTTTCCTTCTCTAATATTGTTACATTCCATCCTGGATTTTCCATTGTTTGTCTTGTATTTTTGATAACGTAACGTGTGCTTCCTGAGTCATTCTAAATGGTGATCGCATCAGGGAGCTCAGCTTTTGTTTACTGGGTTCAGGCAGGCATAGTGGACATGGGTTTTCTGAGCTGAGGACTAGTGAACCTGTTGCACCTCAGTTGTATAAGATATATGCAGGCAAATGGGGCTCTGTCTGGGTGGACATTTACTTCCTTAGCTGCCTGTGGGAACACCATGAGGTCTAAATTCCTTTCTTCTATTCAAAGTGGTTTAGGTGCTCCATTGGGCAGTATTAGCACCCAACCTCCAGAAAGATCTCATTTGACTAGTCCACCTGAGGCGCTTGTGTAATACATAATGTATTTATTGTTGCTAAATGTGGAAGGTTCCCATTAGAAATTGCCGCCTTTCTACATCCACAAAGCTCTAGACGCCTGTGCAGGATAAGTAAAACCTATCAGTAGGCTGCACAGTGGTAAACTCATGATCAAGGCACTGTGAGCTACCTGAGTGAACAGGTTGTTAGATGTTAAACTACTTGGAGAATATGCTGTCGACAGTGAGCTGTTCATTGGGCTAAATTGTTGTAAAAGAGTTGTGGTGTGCCGTGACAATATGGCTCTACACTCATGCTCATAAATTAAGGATAATTGCAGAATGTGGTGCCACACAATGCGGCACTACACAAAACTGGCCCTAATAGCATAGGCACGTAGGGAACACACACAACACAGATCTAGAAGTCCACGGTATTGGTGATAAGTTGAGAAAACCATCCCGAAACACAAGTGCTACAAAACATCACTGTTTCCTGCACATGTACCCCGACATCAACGTGGGATATGATCACCATGCACACATACACAGGCAGCACAATGGGTTGGCATACTCTGAATCAGGTGGTCGAGCAGCTGCTGGAGTATAGCCTCCCATTCTTGCACCAGTGCCTGTTGGAGCTCCTGAAGTGTCATAGGGGTTTGAAGATGTGCAGCGATACGTCGACTGAGAGCATCCAAGACGTGCTCGATGGGTTTTAGGTCTGGAGAACAGGCAGGCCACTCCATTCGCCTGATATCTTCTGTTTCAAGGTACTCCTCCACGATGGCAGCTCGGTGGGGCTGTGCGTTATCATCCATCAGGAGGAAGGTGGGACCCACTGCACCCTGAAAAGGTGGACATACTGGTGCAAAACGATGTCCCGATATACCTGACCTGTTACATTTCGTCTCTCAAAGACATGCAGGGGTGTATGTGCACCAATCATAATCCCACCCCACCCCACACCATCAAACCATGACCTCCATACAGGTCCCTTTCAAGGACATTAAGGAGTTGGTATCTGGTTCCTGGTTCACACCAGATGAAAACCCGGCGAGAATCACTGTTCAGACTATACCTGAACTTGTCTGTGAATATAACCTGGGACCACTATTCCAATGACCATGTACTGTGTTCTTGACACCAGACTTTATGGGCTCTCCTGTGACCAGGGGTCAGTGGAATGCACCCTGCAGGTCTCTGGGCGAATAAACCATGCCTGTTCAGTCGTCTGTAAACTGTGTGTCTCGAGACAACTGTTCCACTGGCTGCGGTAAGGTCCTGGGCAAGGCTGTCTGCAGTACTCCGTGGTCGTCTGCGGGCACTGATGGTGAGATATCGGTTTTCTTGTGGTGTTGTACACTGTGGACGTCCTGTACTGTAGTGCCTGGACACATTTCCTGTCTGCTGGAATTGTTGCCGTAGTCTTGAGATCACACTTTGTGACACACGGAGGGCCCGTACTACAACCTGCTGTGTTTGACCAGCCTCCAGTCGCCCTAGTATTCTACCCCTCATAACGTCATCAATATGTGTTCTTTGAACCATTTTCAACACACAGTCACCATTAGCACATCTGAAAAGTCTGCACACTTACTCGCTGCACCGTACTCTGACATGCACCAACACACCTCTGCATATGTGGACTGCTGCCACCGCCACCTTGTGACAACCGCAGGTCAAATGCACTGCATGGTCATACCCCGAGGTGGTTTAAACCCACAAACCGGCCACCAGAGTGTTGTTTCACCATGTATCAGCATCATCCTTAATTTATGAGCATGAGTGTAGATACCAAAGAACTCCAGCAGGAATGGGAAAGTGAATGTGTCACAGAATTTCACAGAACATGTACAGAATTTCATGAAGATAGTTGCTGGTAAGCTCCAGAAGTCAGCGTCTTTCATGCTGACATTAAATCTATTGAAGTTGTGTGAGTATATTGCAGCAAGATTTTTGAAACAAGTTAGACCCTACGTATATAATCCATTGTGGTGCTTTAAGTGTCAGCACTTCGGTCACAGCCCCATGGACTGTAACAATCAGGCTACACGTGGAAGATGCACCTCCGTTGACCGCGAACCTGATATTCAATGTACTGGCCCACCCGTGCGTGTTAGTAACTCCCAGGACCGTCCAGTTTGGAACAAGGAATTTCCCGTTTTTGTGGAAGTGAAGAAAATACAGGAGATCAAAGTCAGCTGATGCATCTCCTATTCTGATGCAGGTAAGGTGTTTAAGGCCTCACAGCCACCCACCTTCATGAAATCGTTTGCCTCAGTATTGAAGCAGTGTGGACAGAAGACTAGTATTGGCACCCAGACTTTGACAGCTGAGCAGAGCACATTAGCCTGCAAACCTGCACCACTGGTCTTACAACTAAGCCTTCATATTGCAGAAATACTATCATTTGCTGAAACTACTGTCGGAAATGATAGCAGATCCTCACGACAGACTGTCTACTAGATCCAGCGAAATGTTTCTATTAAAAGGCCCTTGGCACCATCCCCCAAACCCGAGCTTGGCATTAAAATCGACATGCCAAAATGATCAAGTCTAAAGCCATCGGACTGTGCGACCTTGTTCCTGTCTGACGGAACAGACAATGACCATTCTGTTGATGGTGTGGATGCTGATGTTAGCCTGAGGAACCAGTGAGTCCTCCAAGTAACCACCCCTCCACAGAGGAACGATGGGGAAAGCCAGAGGAGAACCTCACTCTTAAGATGGCTTCCATACTTCAGTGAAGCTTGGAATTCGCTCAAGACACATGCGGCGAAACTATGTCTGTTAGCTAAGGGTAAACTAATGTTATTTTCAACAACACATTTTTAATCCTCTGACACCCTTGAGCTGTCAAGCTGTGTTCTCCACATAAGAGTGCCTACCACTCCAGGCTTCTCTCCTTCACATCCACCCTACAAGCAGTGGCTGTAATAGTGCAAGTGTGGCATCAGTTGACAATCTGTTCAGTCTACCTTCCCCCACATGGGCTGGTAGACAAAGAGGCCCTCCATTACATCCTTACTCAGCTCCCCCACATCTTTATTCTCTGTGGTGGTTTTAACGCACACAGTGTACTTTGAGGCTCTGTAACCACCTGTCCCAGGGGTAGACCACTTCAGAGCCTTACTATGTTCTCATGTGCAGTTTTGCTCAGTAAGGGTGGAGCATACGCTTCAGTGCTGTCACAGAGTCATTCCCTGCTACTGATCTGTCATTATGTTCTCCAGCCCTTGCACACACCACTTGGTGGGAAGTGGTCGGTGACTTGCACCCAAGTAATCTCTCCCCCGATGTGGATTCACCTGCCAGCCCGAGTAGTGTGTGAAAGAAAGCCGCTGCAATGGGTGTACCGTAGGACAGACTGGATGCTTTACAGCTGACATGCTGCATTTTAACACTGTCGCAGAGTTCAGGAATGGGCGGGTCATTTTACCCAAATAATCCACTGTGCCACATAAGTATTAATCCTGCATCCTTCAGGCCAGCTGGAAAGATAGCCTGTCACTTGGTGGAATGGCAAATACTGCTCTGCAGTGAGAATCGGGCTGGTGTCACTACGTAGGTTCAAGTAACAGCCAACTGTAGAGAACCTCGCAGCCTTTTGGGTAGTTGGGGCAAAATGTTGCCAAATTATTAGAAAGAACAAAAAGAGATCATGGTAACAGTTACTGTCCACCATTAACCATTCCATTAAGAGTACATTCGTGAGGGAGACCATCAGGAGGATTTCTGATAGCAGAGGGAGATGCCCTATGACTGCTGTAATGGGGGCAGGCAATCTGTCTCCAGACCAAACTGCGAGACGTTGCCCAAATTATGGAGGTTTCTGCCAGTCAGGATTCATCTATCTGGCACTGCAGAGTCTCTACTGAGAGGAGCAATTGGGACTTCGGTTCCACCACTGATGAAAAATACAACTGCCCCTTCTCCATGTGGTAGCTGGATTCTATATTATCTACAGCTTGTGACATGTCACCTGGTCATGATAGGGCCCATTATAGTATGTTATAGCACCTCACAGGGTGCAACAGTCAGTTTCGTCACCTTCTTTAACTTCATTTGGGTGTCAGGTCATTTTCCCAACTTGTGTCAAGGAGCAGCTATAATTCCATATTTGAAACCCAGGAAGGACCACACACAACTGAGCAGTTATTGTCTGCTCCAGTTTTACAGGGCTTTAATGCGATCTCAGTTTGATTATGAGTTTATGATGTATGGGTGTGCATGACCCTCTTATTTAGACATTGGACATGGTGCACAATGAAGGGATTTAGTTGGTGTAATCCACCCCTCCCTTCTTTGTTGTTGCTATTGTCCACTATGATAAAGTCTTTTCAGAAGATTCAGGAGTAGTAAGATTTACAATAAAATTTTTACTTATCTTTTCGTGCACTGTTGGATCTGATTCTTGAAGCTGAAATTCTCACATTTTAGGTTCTCATGCTTCAGTTGATCTAAATAATTTTGAAGAATGTCATTGTAGAATTTTTTATGATAATTCATTGCCTCACATTTTACTATATCATACTATCTTTTGAATTTTCACATTAACAAAGCCAAAATTACATCGTTCATCCAAAATACAAAAATACATCTTATCACATCAGAGACATGCTTATTACTACTTCACTCTGCGGTAATAACAATATTCGAAAGGGTTTACTTTTTTTCTTGACAACTGAATTTCTATTATTTCTATTATTGTTTCATAAATGAATCCAGGAATAAACATAATAAACAGTACTAGATTGCGTAATTAGTAATAGAAATCTTAAGTGTGCCACATATTTGGTAATTTTGAATGTTAAAAAAAAACACAATTTTAACTGTGCATTCAGAACTAGTACATATCGATTGTAACAACGAAAATAAAGTAATTTCTTTTCATAAATTTTAGCTTGAAATATAACATATTGTCTGTAAATTTATATAAAATTATCAAGAAAAACAGCTGAGATAATACTGACTTGTCCAAAATTCGAAAAATTTGACTGATATCGACTACTACTGTTGAGGAAAAGCAACGCTAGAGGATGATGTCCCTTTACACTGGCCACTGGGGTCTTTAGAACTAACACCATTCTGAGCCTTTGCTCTGTGGCTAGAGAGTCGCTGCTTCATTTCAGGCCTATAAAACACTGTCCATACTGTAACATACTGTTCTTGGCCACCAATGGAAAGGCTTTTTCGCACTCAACACTAAGCAGTGAGGGCTTATGGCATTCACATGAAGGACTGCCTTTTTAGAGATGATGTGGGTCAATGTGTTAATAATAATAATAATAATAATAATAATAATAATAGTAACAGGAAATATTAGGATATTGTTCACAGTCTTTTACAGGAGCCTGGAAACTATTTTTGGTCAGCCAGAAAGTGATGGAGGACATACTGACCATAGTTTCCAGTCTGCAAGTCTACATTTTTGTCCAGCCCACTGAAAGAAATGTACCCATTCCCTGTTTACTCAGTGGGGTCTGGAACTATGATTATGAATGAAGATTTTGAGTTTTAATTGATAGATATATTAGATCAACTTTCACATGCACAACATAGTAATATTCTTGATGATAAGAATAATAATAAATAATGTCTCTATCCTAAACAGCACTATGAGCAGTTCAGAGACGACCTGTATGGTAAGTTTCCATTAAATTGTCTTTCACCCTTTCTTCTGATAATTGAAATAATTGATCACCACAAAAGTGGAAAATAATTTCACCACTTGCCATGCAGATTTGTTATCATTACAAGCAGCACACTAACAGTTACTTCCGTGAAATATAAGTGATCCAGGATGGTGTACAGTCCTCACGAGTTCAATTCTGATTATTACTGAAGATATGCGTTTAGTTGCAGCCTGACTGTGACGTCCTCTGAGGCAGCGCATACTCTGGCGTTTGACTGACAGGGACTGTACGGTAGCTGGGTGCAAAGTGAAGTCTTTTCACAAATCTAAACGACCCAGGACAATGTACAGTCCTCGCGAGTTCACTTTGTGTTATTACTGAAAATATACATTTAGTAACGGCCTGTCTGTGACATCATCTGAGGCAGTGCGTACTCCGGCATTTGACTGATGGGGATCGTACAGTAGTTGGGTGCGAAGTGAAGTGAAGTGTTGCCTCTTGGGCCGTATTTATATACGGGCACAGTACGGATGGCCAAGCGAACATCCGCTGTTATCCGCTCTATGCCTACAGTAGTAGCCTCTAAACGGCTGCTTTCCCAGACACACAGTGTTTTATAACAATGTCATGAATCAATTTAGAATCTTTGTAACTTTTATATGACTGTAGCTAAGTTGGTTAAAATCACAGAAAAACTTTTAGCTCACCTGCATTTTAACTATGCCATCTAGAATTTTTCGAACGGAACTGACGGTAGAACATGACCTCTGAACCACAACTTTGAGACATCATATTTGTCACTATTTACATCCAGGTCTTGAAATTTGTTATAGTTCGATTATCTAATATTTTTCATCATGTGCTGTAATCGGAACTTTCTAGCATTAATATAACAAGATACTAATCTACTACAAGTAAGGACATTTTTGTTCCAAATTTAGTTTTCAGTAAATTACTCGAAAACTATTAGAGGTAGCTTATGGGGTCATGTAGTTACTATTTTTATGTTGGAACTGAAGCTTCATACAAATTTTCATGCCTTCAACTTTTCTTAAAAATGTGGATTCTGACCAGAATATTGCTCTAATCAAGCTGAAACTTGTAACAGCTAATTTTGACATAACATTTGCACATTCTAACCAATTTTTGGGTTCCTAGTGTTATTATTTAATGCCATTTATTTTTTTCTTAAAACGATCTATTTAGGGAAAGATATCCATCTGATCAATCTGAGATTTGACAGTTCAAACATTAATACACTAAAGCAAATGCTGACATAGTTTGGAAAAACAACTTTAACTTTTCATTTCATTCTTAAATTATGGTGCAATACTTGTGTGCTATGCACTGATGCGTTATGGTGACGTGGCGCTACTAGCAGTGAGCTGGGGTAAGTCCCGGCACACCTGCTCGCCTCTGTATCTCTCAAATGCCACAATGAGTATGACTGATTTTTTTTTTTCTAAACCATGGTTGGAACAGATCTCCACCTTGGGTCCTACAAAGGCTCTGAATTACTTTAAACTTGACAGATTTTAAGAAAGATTGTACTTCAGATTTTATGTCCCTGTCTCGTTTTTTTAACATTTTAGATAGGCATCATGGTTTTAAAGTTGTATGCACTGATTGATCCAAACAAGGAGACTCCTTTGGCTGTTCAGCAATATTCCCCAACTATGTCTTCAGCATTTGCCTTCGTGGTGACCATACTGTTATTTTCTGCAGAGCTCCATGTGATCCTTACGACACTGGAACAGATAAGGAGACTTCAAAACAAATAGTTTCTCATCTGCACTGATTCCCTTAGTGCCCTACAAATGTGGCAACACATGTACCCAGTAGAGAAAATGGTTCATGTAGTCTGTGACCAACTGCCAACAAGAACGCTGCAGGGAACACAACATGACACATTGTGCCATTCCCCTGCAAGGTGTTATTTCACCAGTGAGTTGCAGATCCTTGCACGAGGAGTGGCTGGCAGTGACAGGTGATGTCGGCTATCCGGCTGTGACATTTCTCTGGCCTCTCACTCTGTAGGGATGAAGTGGCCCTGACTTGCCCCCGAATTGAGCACTACCCTCTGACTGTAGCTTTTTACACTGGCGAGACAAAATTCATACCGCGTTTGTTGGCTGAAGTTTAAAAAGGGACCCGTGTTGAAATTGCGACGAACTGCTTGCCGCTGTTAATGACAGTGAAAAATTTCTTAAGAACATCCTAACAGGCAATGAGATGTAGGTGTATGGCTATGATGCTGAAACGAAGATGGAGTGATCATAGTGGTTGGGCAAAGGGTCACCTTGTCCAAAAAAGGCATGTGTCAGTCAGTCAAAGATAAAGGTGATGTTAGTTGTGTTTTTTGACTATGTGATTATCTGTCATGAATTTGTGCCATGTGGCCAGATGGTAAACAAGGAAGTCTACTAGGGAATCCTGGTGCGCATGAGAGATTCTGTGTGCAGGGAGAGGCCTGAACTGTGGGAAAGCAAGAGTTAGATGTTGCATTATGACAATGCACCAGCTCATGCGTCACTCCTTGTCTGCAGCTATTCAGCAAAACATCACATTCCCATTCGGCCCCATCCACCATATTCTCCAGACCTAGCACCAGCAGACTTTTATCCAAACTGAAAAACACATTGCAAGGATGTCATTTCCAAACCATAGAGTTCGACGAGATATCTGCATGCCATCACACTAAATGTGTTCCAGGAGGCATTCCAAAACTGGAAGAAATGATGGTGAAATATGCTCTCTATTTATATTTACTTAAATTTGGCATATTTCGTGACAGTACCTTTTCCATGAGATGTTTACAAGATGATATTTGTCTTGGCTTCAGTCATCTAGTGGAAGTATGATTCCACAATGCAGTTTCGTTGGCTGCAGAAATGACCAGGTTCAATGCGCTTGCCTCATTTTTGGGGCTTCAAATACCATTTCTTCGAATGTGGTTTCTTCTTAAAGTTTATATAAAAAAAGTAGTAACATAATTCATGTTTCCCTGTTCACTAGCAAATTATTATGACGGCGACCTGCACGTTGTTCTACCGTCACCACACACAAAATGTTCACTACCGACTGACTACAGTCAAAGACGACTCCAGCGTCAAAGACATTTTACACAATACACAACCTTCCACTTGTAATCAGTCTCTTTGATATTCTTCATCACATCTACTAATAGTAATTAATACGCTGTCACTCTCAAAAATATAAGTAAATTAACATAAAAATAAGGCAAATTACAATTAAAAAAATATTCTGACAAAAATATAAGAAAACATTAACAACTTCCCACATTAAATTTGGTATTGACAAATCCAGTAGAAAATAACACATCTCCCAGACCCATTACAATGGGGATGGTGCATTGTCAGTAGAGGGGACTATTCTGAAGGGGAAAATGCTTAAAATGTTGTACAGTAAGCAATAAAGCTGAGACAGGAAAAGTTTTGTTTCTTTTTGAACTCACCTTGTATATATATTTTTATAGGTTACTTTCAGTGTCACCACTAATTGTAGAAATTCACATCTCTATTTTATGTTTAGAAACAGGCATTTTGTTAACCAATTTTTGTAGTGTGACAACGAAAACAATCAATTACTGACAGAATTATTTAATTGGACAGATAAAAAAATCTACTCACCAAGCGGCGGCAGAGCACACACATAAAAGACTGTTGTGATTGGCAAGCTTCCAGAGCCAGTGGCTCCTTCTTCAGGCAGAGGGGTCAAAGGGGAAGGAAGAAGGGTGAAGGAAAAGGACTGGAGAGGTCTAGGAAAAGGGGTAGATTTCAGGAACATCACCCAGAACCGTGAGTCAGGAGAGACTTGCCATACGGGGTGAGAAGGAAAGACTGATAGGGGACTGCATTGGATGAGATTTGGAAACTTGAGAGCTTAAAGGTGGAAGACAGGGTAATATTTAGACAGATATTACTGCTTAAACATCATGCATGAGTTAATAAGAGTGAAAAGCTAAGTGCATTGTACGTAACAGAGGTGGGAGGGGGCAGTGCAAAATAGACAGGAAAGACAATGAAAGATGTAGAAAACTAAAAAAGAGTGAAGCAAAGAGTAGTTACACTGCAGAAAAGCTGAGACGGAAGAAGTTAACGTAAATTAAGATCAGGTGGGTGGGGAGAACCATGGACATGTTGTAGTGCTAATTCCCACCTGTGGAATTCTGAGAAACTGGCGTCTGGGGGAAGAATCAAGATGGCGCGTGTGGTGAAACAGCCCCCAAGGTCACAAATGTCATGCAACAGGATATTGCAGTGGCCGGTATATACCCTCCGCCTATGCCCATTCATCCTAATTGATACTTTTCTGGTAGTCATGCCAATGTAGAAGGCTGAACAGTGCATAATAGCTGGTATATGTCGTGTCGTTTCGCAAGTGGCTCTCCCTTTGATAGTATATGTTTTGCCAGTTACGGGGCTATTGTAGGTGGTGGTAGGAGGTTGCATAGGGCAAGTCTTGCAGCAGGGACAGATACAGGGGTAGGAGCCATAGGGTAGGGAGATGGGTGCAGGAGCATAGGATCTGACAAGAATATTGCAGAGATTGGGAGGGCAGTGGAAAGCTATTCTATGTATGGTGGGCAAAATTTCAGACAGAATGGATCTCATTTCAGGTCATGATTTTAGGAAGCCATGGCCCTGTCAAAGTAGCTGATCAACACATTCCAGACCCGGATAATACTGAGTCACCAATGGTGTGCTCCGAAGCTGCTCCCTCCACAAAACCTTTTCCTAGACCTCTCCAGTCATATTCCTTCACCCTTCTTCCTTCCTCTTCAACCCTTCAGCCTGAAGAAGGAGCCACTGTCTCCGAATGCTTGCCAATCACAACAGTCTTTTATGTGTGTGTTCTGCCACTGCTTGGTGAGTAGATTTTTTATCTGTTCAGTTAAATAATTTTTATAGTGCTTCTTTTTGGGGTCTAAAATAGAAACAACTTGTGCAGTGTTGTTCTTTGCAAACTATGTAAGATTTCTTTGATTTTGTGATATTGGAAGCCAATACACAGCCAAATTCAGTTGTTAAATCTGCTTCCTTGGTAAATGTGGTCATAACCCCACTCTTCATCTGAAGTTCCTTTCTTTGTTAAAAAAAAAAGGTGGCAACTTAGTTTTTCTAAACAGAGGACAAACAGGAAAGCCTTTCTCCTTTCCTGGTAAGTTAGTGTCATGATGACATGTAAGATTACTGTCTTTGTATTGTGAAAATGTCATTTAAAACAAGAGAGACATTGGTTTTCAATTCCTCCCTTCAAAAACGAATTGCTCCTTCCACTCTTCATTAAGCACTCAGTTCTCTTTTTTGTTTTTATTCTTCGTAGACAATATTGTAGCTGTTATGACACCAGCAATAATCACAAGTTTACTTAAACAGTGTTACTTCATGTAGAAATGTTTTCACGTTAGTAGCTATGAATGTGACTGGCTATTGACTGCCGCACCTCGATTTGGGTTGTTACGAGGCCAGCACGGCACACAATGTCAAAACTGACAAGAAGGTTGTCAGTTTGAATAAGAACTTTCATTTGTATTACATAAGTGTGTATCATTTTTAATTTTTTAAATTTTAAATGTTTATTATTTTTATACTTAATTTATTTTTTTATGTACTTGATTTCAAGAGCTGCACTACATTGAAGCAAGAGCCACACACGTCTCGTGAGTTTTGTTGTAGGCACCACTGCCATATTGTGTAAATGTTGTGTGTTGACTAATCAAAAATGAAAGCTTTTGTACAAAGATGTTATGTGGAGTTTCTTGCCGCATCCAAAGGTACAAAGTTCGTAAATATGTGAAATTATTATTGTTAGGACAGATAAATTCCTATTAATTTGAGAGACTAGTCACATGTTTATATTTAACTAACATTCTTGCATTTTGTGTAAAGTGATGGTTCTTCTTAATTTACAAATCATAGTATCACAGTTGCCCTGCAATTTTCTCTAGACAGTTTGTGGTTTCTTGTTTCAGGTGGAAAGCTTAAATGATATCGACGGAGTTAGTGGCAGTGACGATGATGAGTACACAGAGACAGATGACGATTATGGTGCTGGAAGTGATGTACCAGAATCTGAGGATGACGACTCTGCTGCAGCTGAGGATGAAAGCAATGAAGAGGGTGAAGAAGAGGAAGAGAGTGAGGATGATCTTTTGCCTGTTGAAAAGGCTGCCAAGAAGTTAAAGAAGCAGCAAGAGGAAGAGCAGTATGTTTTGTTGTTGTACACATAATTTGTACTGTCGTTGTAGCCGTCCCCTGCCATGTCTGTTAGGTTGGCTACTTGTCCATACTCATTCACTCAGCTCAGCACTTCAGTCACACATTGTAGTGTCAGTTTGCTTTGATCATGTAGTCTCTTTTCAATTCTAGTTCAATGTAACACTCAGGTGACTGAGTTCCATCTTACCTGCTCTCTTCCCAACCATATACAACATTATTTAATGCTCAGAAATGCTGTTGTTTTCCAAAAATAGTTTTTTTTTCAAATAGCTTTCCCTTTAAAGAATTGTGAATAGTGATTTATTCTTCTGAGAATATCTTTCCTTCCTGGTTTTAACCTTAATCCAGCTGCTTCCATGCCAGGATTGGTATGGTACTTCTCCAGTTTCGTGGTGAACCAACCATACCTGTGTATAGACTACTATTATGATGGTGTCACCATCCCCATGTCCAAAAACATTTTAGAGCTACTGGTAGTTCCCATGTGCAGACAAAAATCCTTGTACTCATTTCATCTGTATGTAGTGTAATCAAGTGGTCAAATGTGACATCATATTTTGAAGTGTTTGTGCATCATGTATCTGAAGCGGGACATGGGAACCAGCCTGGTATTCACCTAGTGGAATGTGGGAAAACCACATGCAGGTTGCCTGGCACATTGCCCCCCCTCCCGGCCCCCTTGTTGATTTGTGAGGCACATTCAGTCTGGGGCTGACATGCCTCCCTGTGTCCTGGAAGTGGGCATTTTAATTTGCTCGACTATCGGGGTGGGTTGATTCCACAACTTAGTCATTAAAGATTGGATGATGTTGGAGATATGTCACAAATTAGTAATCTAATTTAATAAAATAAAATTATAGCTAATGAGAGGGAGCAATATTCTAAAGTTAGTAATTTTTGCCCGAGAATGAACAGTTAAATTTGCATAAGGAGTCTAACAATCAGTGACGTCCTGCTTAAACGATGAGTTTGCCCTTCATGAAATCTCGCACTGAGTAATAACATTTCTGTATCGCAGTACCATGTACCTTCATTTTTGGTAGATTTTACTTTGTGTTCAGAATGTTCTTATCTTCTAGCTTGTTGAAGTTTTGCATTCCCGTATACTTGGGAGTCTGAGCATACAGTTTTAATCAATGACCAGGGAGCAGAAAATAATCTTTTTTTACTATATTATATGAAGGACATAAAGGATTTTCCATAATAATTCCTATTCACCATATAAAAAATTATTGTCTTGTAGATGTGCTGTGAGACAACTGTTAATAGCTCCAGATTTTTAAATAATGGGCACCATGATTCCTTACAACTTGCACGTTTTTGATGACTGTTTTCGTGGAGTTTCAGTATATGTGATATAGTGTCATGTTGTAATCTCAAGGTAGTCCAAATCCAGATCAGTTTAGTCAATGAAGTACAAAACTTAGCACTGAAATCACATGGACACCAACATACTGCCAGAATATAAATGAATTCCTAGACAAAGAGTACTGCTACTTATACAACCATTAGCGACCCAACCCAGCTTCACATGAGTAGCACTGTGTATCTACAACCATACTGCTCTAGTGACAATTTTGCTTTTGGGGCACTGCTTATAGTTATGATTAAAAATCTGATAATGATTTTCGGTAGCTAAATATCATCGCTTTCATGATTTAAGAACCATGTGTCACATGGCACTTGCTAGTGTACTGCAGCACCTAAACGCAAGAGCAGACTGCCCAAGCACAACCTGGCAACAATTCTAGCCATGCATGAAAGGCATTGCACTTCTGTGGCTGTTTGTTTGTCGACAGAGTGGTCACAACAGTCTGCCCTGGGTATGTAAATCTGTACAATAGTTCATGAGACAAGCCTTCACATACAGACAGAAAAATGGGGCAGGGTACAGTACAGTATAGCCAATATGCACATAATAGAGCTCTCCCCCCTATATTCTGCCCAGTGTGAAACCATTTCCTATGGCAACTTCCATAGTCCCATTTGATCAAACAAAATAACTTTAACAAAGGAAAAAGATCATCTTACATAATATAAAAAGAATATTCAAACACATGTTACATTTATTACACGATAAAAGTACGTACCTTTACGATAATATTTTGAGTGAGTTCAGTATTGTCAGACACGCGCATTAAGAAAAAACTGTTAGACCAAAGTTGCATCTAACAAAAATTCGAAACAACACAAGATATTTTCTAAATGTATGGTGTGTAGCTGTGCTAAAATGGAGAGGGTACCCGGCAAGTGAAATAAATGGAGAACTGTCTCAAACTGACCGTAAGGTCGATTGCCGAAACAACTACTACTTCTCATTTTTCAAAAAGTGCACTTAATGGATGCCACATCATTTCGCGAAGAGAGTCTATGTATGATGTTTGTGAATTTTAATATTGTGCGAACTCTGTGTGACAGAAGATTCCTTATTTATTTCTTGCTCCAAGAATTATTTTAATTGGTTACAACATCTGGTGATTTGAGAATATTATTCAGGGATTGTGTTCCATGTCACTGGTCTAGTGACATGGTCAAATTCTGTGTGTAGACAATATGCGGTTATTTGTTAACATTTCCTCCATGTGACATTTTCTTTCTGTGGCTAGTGTTCTAGGATCAGTACACTCCTACGATTTTCCTGAAATTAATTTCAAGATATGACACTGTGGTTAGCAGATGTACTTCCACACCTCATTAACACAGTTCGCCATGCAGTTTACTTGTGGTTTGCCTATATCGTTTGGCAGAAATTTTCCGCTTAATAGCCATCAGAAATGAATTTGCTTGGCTCTTTCATATATATCTATGTACATACTCAGTGAGTGACTGTACAATGCACGCTGGAGGGTATTTTCTACAGTTGCTGGTAATTTCCTTTCCCGTTTCCGTTTCAAATGGAATGAGAGGGGGAAAATTGTTGCCTTCATGCCCCTGTAAGAGCCCTAATCTGTCTAATTTTGTTCCTATGGGCCTTAGATGAGATGAGTGTTAGGGGCTTGCAGATTCTTTCTGCTGTCTGACACAAATACTGGTTTTCTCAGAACCAGTAGTGTTTTGCAAAACAGTCTTTTCCCCCCAACTATTCCTATTTAAGCTCATGGAAAATTTGTGACACTCTTGTAGTGATCAAGCCAATTAGCAACAAATATAGCAGTGTGCTTTTGATTTACTCTGCTGTCATCCTTTAGACCAATGTTGTGGAGATCTCAAACTCTGAAGCAGCAATCGAGAATTGGTCGCACAGGTACACTGTGTGCAGTCTTATTTGTAGTGTTATAGTGTTATCAAATCTGCATTGTGCATTTAAGAAACTTAATAAAGTAGAATCTCTATTTAGCGAAATTTCACTTGCTATAATTGCTTATTTTAGATATTTTAAATTCCTATAGTCCTTCAGTGTGAGTTGATTTTCTTTATTTTGGTGATACATCTATACTATATTGGCATGAAGCAGTAACTGCCACTTTCAAAACACTGTCAGTAGATTTGTTATTATTGGTGGGTGTACTTGAATTTTATTAATGATTATCTTTCTATGACTCAGAAAGCTGGCAGAAGAGGAAATGAAGATGAACATTGCTAGTCAAGATGTTTTTACCTTCCCATCAGAAGCTGAATTAAACGAGCCCCAGGGCCTTCCTGAAGTTCAGCAACGTATAAAAGACGTAGTGCTGGTGCTTTCAGATTTTAATAAACTTCGTGAAGAAGGAAGGTGAGTTTATCTAACTGGATATTTTTCCTGTATCACTACCAGTTCTTTCCTTCCCTGTTAACATTTGTGAATTTTGGGTGGGAAGAACGACTTTTGGTGAAGCCTTCGTATGAGCTCTGATTTTTTTATTGTGGTTTAAACACATATATCATCAGTCAATCCAGTCACTTGGTGATGTGGCCTCTTTGAGTTGTCATGCAACATAGAAAGAAGGGTCCCAGCAGGTTCTTTCATTTCTGCCGATCTTGAGTATTGTGTTGCCACACACACACACACACACACACACACACACACACACACACACACACACAAATTGCATGTGTGAGAAATCCTTTTTGCACTGTATACAAATTTCATTGAATTTATTTATTTGTGCATTAGAGGAACAATTAAAAACATTACATGTTATATAATTTAGTTGTGCAGGTAGAGGAAGAACTAAAAATATTGTATGTAATATAATTTAGTGCTAAATAAATATTGGAATAAAATTGTTTGCGATTTTGTTTCATAATATATGTATATTTCACACGTAATATGTGTATTTTTCAAACTTTAAAGAGTTGTGACCAAACTAAGTTCATTTTCATTTCTTTCCTGGTCTAATATAAGATTGTGATAATTAAGTAAACTTTGGTGAAATACACAATTCTTCTTTGGATCTTATCTATTTCTCCTATTAATCCTACCTGATAATGTTACCAGAGTGGCAGGCAGTACTTAAGAATCAGTTGAACAACAGTTTTGTAAGGCACTTCTTTCTTTGAAAAGTTAAATTTTCTTAGATGATTTAAGGTGTACAGGTAGCAATACACTGAATAGTATAAATGTTGAGCAATTGAAAGACACATAAACAAGACTTAGATATTTTTATTAATTAATTAATGAAAAATGGTCCAGTTTCTGTAGAGAACTTTATTCAGACACTTATCAGTTTCAGCCTGTACATTAGACAATGTTCAAGTGATTCTGAAAAAAGTATTATGCCTCCCTCATTGTGCAGAAGTTTACACAAACTGTTTCTTCACATAAAACCAGAATAAAGAATGCACAATAACCTCTTGTGAGACCCTTAAAAATGACCTAATATAAAGGTTGAAACCAGTAGTGGACTTGGTAAAGTTCTGAACAGCAACTGGAGAGATTTTCACATGGAATCAGCACACTAATAACTGAGAACCTTGCTAGCTTTTGGACAGATCCACTTACTCACTATAGGGTAAAGTTTTCAAGTTTTCTAACCCGAATCTTGTTTTCCCCTGTCATGGCTTTTCCTTTTGCAAATTTTCTTAAAAAGGGAACTTTTGGTCTTGTTTCAGGAATTAATATTCAGTCATTTCATTGTCTTGTGGATGACTTACATTACATTATGTATTACATAAAGTTAAAATAATAATAAAATATTTCAATAGTCAATATCACATATTTTTAACATTAAATGACTAGTTTTAGCTGAATATACAGTCATCTGAAGAACTTGCATAATAACAGAAAATTTTACTCAGGTAGAGTACCAGGAGGGATCACAAAAAACTGTAATAAGGTCAGCAGAAGGTCAGTTACATACTGATTATAAAACCATGTATAGTATCTGCTCATAAAATGAGACTAAGAGACATCTGCATTGCAGTGGTCACCCACGGGGGGAGGGGGGGGGGTCAATAAAATAATGGCATAATCCACTGAGATAAAATATTAGATATTTGAGACCTAAGAAATAAAGAGAAATGACAGTAAAAAATAAAAAAAAACAATACAGCAGTAAAACCAAGACATATTATGCACAGTACAATCTCATCTTAACAGTTTGCATTGATACACAGTATTATTACACTAGTAACTTGTCAACCAAACTATAATGTGTAAATAAATGCTAGTGGCCCAATCAGAATTGAAATCAGTCTAATCGGCTATTCGAGCTCGCACAGGCCCATGAGGCCCCGCAGGGGGTCCACAACTCTTTTGTGGATATGTGCGTAGTGAGCACGGGACCCCGAGCTAATGTGGCCCTCCTTCCTTTCCAGGCTGCATACCTTCCTTTTCCGCATCCTTCCCTCTCCCTCATCTTCTCCCCACCCCTCTGGCTCTTTCCTTCCCTTTCTCTCACTCTGGGAGTATGGTTTGTGCCTACGTCCGGAGACGGACGCTCGTAAATGTAACGCATTCTTCGCCTTGTCTGCTTGTACGTCTTCTTCCTTCCTTTGTCCTTCTCTTTTCCTTACCTCTTCTCTTTACCCTTTTCCCCACTGCGGCGTTTGAGACCTCTCCTCTTTCCTTTCCCTTTCCTTGTTTTTCCCTTTCTCTTTCTTCCTCCCTGTGCGTGTCTGAAGGCCGACATACGCATTTTTGTGCGTAGCCGGTGACGGGGTAACGCGTAATTCCCCGCCCTGGGTAGACAGGTAGGACATGTACGTACCCCCTGGTAACGGCCAGGCCCAGGGAGGGGTAATTACCCGAGCTGATACCTTCCAAAAGTGCCGATTGGTCCCTTCATCCGTTTGTCGGGAGGTGTGACCTGAGGTGTGAACAATCAGCGTACTTCACTGTTCCACACCTTCCCTGTCCGGGTTGAAGCGTACCGCACTTTAAATTCCTCGCGTGGAGTCGTTTATACACGCTCCCTCGATGGATTGTCTGACAAAGAAATTCAGCACTACCTGTCTGACCAGGGCGTAACGGCTGTTCATAGAGTTAAGAAAAGGGTTGACACGAACATCATTCCAACCCGCACTGTCTTCTTGACATTTGACAAAGTTCAACTCCCATCGAAAATCAAAGCAGGCTGTGAGATAATTTCCGTTCGCCCTTACGTCCCAAACCCTACGCGTTGCTATCAGTGTCAGCGGTTCAGTCACACCAGCCAGTCCTGTTCCAATCCGGCCAAATGTGTTACGTGTGGCAGGGATGCCCATGAGGGTGCTTGTCCACCTCCATCCCCTCGCTGCATCAACTGTATGGGTGACCACGCTGCTTCCTCTCAAGATTGCCCCGTTTTTAAAGACAAAAAGCTCATCCAGGAAATCAGAGTGAAGGAAAAGGTGTCGACCTTTGCTGCTCGAAAATTATTCGCCAGTCGACAGCCCACCGTGCCTCAGAGAGGAAAATACGGCACTGTCCTTGCTTCTCCTCGGCCAACAAAGGAGGCGGCCACGCAGACTTGCGACCTCACCTTTAGTGCCACGGTCGTCAGATCGGCCAGCACAAAGATCGCCCGTTCAACCTCACCACTTTCGCCTGCCCACTCTATGGCTCACCCTTCATCGGGTTCTGCTAAATCTCGAGCCCAAAAGTCAGACACCAAGACTTCGAAAAAAGAGCATACTCGTGAAGATTTTTTACATACCCCAACTTCACAACCATCGGTTCCTCCTTCATCTAAACATCATGTTTCCAAGAAGGCTACAAAGAAACCCAGTTCATCTCCTTCTCCGCCAAGGCGTGTCCCATCTACAGCACCACCTGGCGGAAATCGCCCTCGGCCATCTTCTGTGTCGCCGAGACCCACTGCTGGCGGCCGATCAACCGGCCGATCGCTGGTGGCAGGAGCTGCTCCTGAACAACCTATGGATCAGGATCTTCTGCCTTTGGCTGGATGCCATTCCATGCTGTCAGTCGCAAGCTCTGAGCAGTTGTTGAGTTGACGGCAACCTTGGTCACATTCCTCCATTTTCTGTTCACCCTATGTCCATTATCCACTGGATTATCCGCAGCATTCGAGCCAATCGGGATAAATTGTCGATCCTCTTACGATCCTACTTGCCGGTCATCTTCTGTCTTCGGGAAACAAAGCTGCGTCGTCTTGACCGCTTTGTTCTCCCTCATTTTCAGTTCATCCGATTTGATCTCCCCTCTGTTGAAGGCACTCCAGCCCATGGAGGACTCATGATTCTTCTCCATGATACTCTCCATTATAACCCAATCCACTTAAACACTTCCTTCCAAGCTGTCGCTGTCCGTCTTTCCCTTTCTGGATATACCTTTTCTCTTTGTACTGTATACATTCCATCGTCCACACCAATGGCACGAGCTGATCTCCTTCATCTTCTTGGTCAGCTTCCATCCCCCCCCCCCCCTCCCCTATTTGCTGGTTGGGGACTTCAATGTCCACCACCTGCTTTGGGGATCTCCACATCCTTGTCCACATGGCTCACTATTGCTAGACGTCTTCCACCAAGCGGAGCTAGTTCGTCTCAACACTGGGGTCCCTACATTTTTGTCTGCCTCCACGACAAATTTATCTCATTTGGATGTTGCGGTCGGTACTGTTCCGCTAGCTCGGCACTTCGAATGGTTCGCCCTTGATGATACACACTCGAGTGACCACTTTCCATGTGTCCTTAGACTGCAGCCTCAACTGCCATACTTGCGCCCGCGACGCTGGAAGTTTGCCCAAGCCGATTGGACACTTTTTTCGTCTCTAGCGACATTCGATGACTGTCACTTTCCAGCGTCGACGATGAGGTCACACATATTACCGACGTTACTCTTACAGCTGCGGAACGTTCAATACCACGCACCTCCGAATTGCCCCGGCGCCCCCCCCCCAGTTCCTTGGTGGAACGAGGCGTGCCGTGACGCCAATACATGAGCGGTGACGTGCTCTTCGCGTTTTCCGCCACCATCCTACTTTGGCCAACTGTATCCGCTATAAGCAGTTCCGTTCGCAATGCCGTCGCGTCATCCGCGATAGCAAGAAGGCAAGCTGGAAATACTTTATTAGCTCATTTAACACCTTCACTCCCTCCTCGGAAGTTTGGAGTCGGCTTCGACGGTTATCAGGCGCGCCTAGTTTCTCCCCGGTCTCTGGGCTCACTGTCGCGCATGATACATTAGTGGACCCCGTCGCAATTTCTAACTCATTGGGTCAGCACTTTGCTGAGATTTCGAGCTCTTCAAATTACCCGCCAGCTTTTCTCCCGAAGAAACGTGCAGCGGAAGTGCGACCTCTTGCTTTCTCCTCTCAAAATCGCGAAAGCTACAATACTGTTTTCTCCATGCGGGAACTCCAACATGCACTCTCTTCTTCTCGCTCCTCCGCCCCAGGACCGGATGGTATCCACGTCCAAATGTTGCTGCATTTATCAACCCATAGTCTGCGTTACCTCCTTCGCCTTTATAATCGAATTTGGACCGACAGTACTTTTCCCAGACGATGGCGGGAAGCTATCGTCGTTCCTGTTCCGAAACCTGGAAAGGACAAACATCTCCCCTCTAGCTATCGCCCCATTTCTCTCATGAGTTGTGTCTGTAAGGTTTTGGAGCGTATGGTGAATTGACGTTTAGCTTGGTGGCTGGAGTCCCGCAGTCTTTTAACACCTGCCCAATGC